>NC_057798.1:63430427-63573376 GCF_018294505.1 Triticum aestivum
GGGTATAATGCTTGTGTGAATATTGGTGAGAATGTTGCCGCATACATTGTCACCTGTATCATTGGCCTTATATTTATCCTGGTTACAACTCTACAGATGGATCAATGTCGTGTCTAGTTGGAGAGCATAATGAGGCTTCGTTGTCGGCTCCGAGTATAGTAACAGTAGATTATTGCACAGACCTCACTCATCCGCATTTCATATGCCAAGAATGTTAGCTGCATATATTGTCTCCTATATATCATTGGTTTTCTTTTCCTACTGGTTACAACTCTACAGATGGATCAAGATCGCTATGGGTTGGAAACCATCATGATGCTTCATTGTTGGCTTCGAGTAATCTAACTCTCGATTCTGGCACAATTGTAGATGGCCGCATTACATATGGTACTGACTCATCCACATTTCATATGCCATTACTTATAATTATGGGTGTTCACCTTCATGTACAACATACCGCATTTATTTTTTATTGGTAAGCTGTAGGCTGTGAAACTTCAAACGATGAGATAGATGGTGCGACAAAGCTAAAAGGTATTCCCATGCATGCTTATCCACAATCCATATTGACGTGTTCGGTAGTGGATCCATCATCCAACACTTATGATTTTTGCTTTATGGGCTTTGTAGTTTTTACTTTTGACATGATGCAGATGACATCACATGCATAGATTACGCTGACAAAACAAAGGAGCAGTTCAACACACAAAGGCGTGCAGCTTATCGGAAGAAAAAGGACCAGAATAATGTGTTGTTGCAAGAGGTTCATCAGCCCTCCTTGTCGAATTCTGGTAAGTTGTTTAACGTGAGTATGCTGACTAATCTTTGCGGCATATAAGTTTTTAAACTGGTTTCTTATATGTGGTATGAATGTGATCTAAGTGAGTGCGGCGACTGCGCTGACACAGGCAAGGTGCTCCGCTGCTGGCACTACGAGCGGCCTCGACCTCAAGTGCTGCTCTCCTCTCCTTTGCTCTTTGAAATCAATTGATCACTGTTTCGTTTTGCATATATTTTGTTTTCAGGCAGAGGAGCACCAGCAAATCAATCTGAAGTATTTATCATAATGACACGATCTCAGCAAAAAGCTTCTTTTGAGAGTACCATGTCAGGTCTATGTGGTGTGGTCGTTCGTATGTGACACCACAGGTACGCATGAGATATTGGGCTCACATAACTAATTAATACTGTTGAGTTGCAAATTAACTGCATGTCATGTTCAGTTGATCATGCTGCAACCGTGCAATCCATGGGCTACAACTCAGGGCACTGCATATGATTTCACATGATGTTCTGTATAGGGGGTTGCATGTGGATTACTTAGTTCCTCCGCGCCCATCATGGTCAATGTGCTAATTATTCCCTCATTCGATGTGATGGATAACATATTGAGACAACTAGGCACCGCTCTCCTCTCCTTTGCTCTCTGGAATTTACCCGATCAGTGTTTCATCATGCCATGTTACGTACTACTCCATCTCTATGATGAAATCTACTGACCAACATTTATGTACTACTCCATCTCTAAGTACGCAACTGAAAAAATAGCTGCGAGAGAATGATGGTGTACTTAGTAGAGTAGAACTTTTTGTGATGGAGAATGCTTGGGACTTCTATAATCCTAGCATCTAGGAATGCAAAAATAAAAATCCTAGCACCTACGCATTCAAGCGCAAAAAAATAAAGAAGGAAAACCGCCATGCTAAGCAGCCGGAGAAACGATCTCTCCATAGCAACGTATGCAAACGAAAATGAAAGAAACCAAAAGTGCGTGTACGCTTAATCCACATGATCTCTTGACCAGTATGCATGGAACGGAAAAAAAATGTTGATGTTATAACCATGTGGCCACCCCCATGCAAAACTCACTCATTCACGTAGCCACCCCATGCAAAACTCACTCGTTCACGTAACCACCTCTCCTCCCAATCCCATGCACATGCACATAGTCACATCACTCTGAAATTCACGCCCAATCAAAGCATGCACCCACCAGCGACAAAACGAAAGCAAATAGATCACATGCCGTCACATGGAACGTTAGTTTGACAAAACAAACCGCAGAAGAAAACGCTACAGCCACACATCGTGTACCAGCACTTGGGCATCCAGTTCATGGAAAAAACTTTTTTTTATAAGTTTTTTAGGAGATTTCAAAAGGAAAATATACACCTTTACATTTTTTTAGTGGACCTTTACCTTTTATGATTTGTGAAAAGACATGAAGATCTGGTACCAGGTTCTGAACATGAACGGCGACAAATAGAAGTTCACACAAAATAGAAAAACTGACACACGAATGCACCAGCGAAGTGCGGCCACAACTCAAATAACTAAAATAGAAAAAAATGTACATAAAAATTTATATACTACATAGATGATTCACCGAGATCCACCAAACTCAAACTTAGCATGCGATATAAAATAGTACTTCCCTTGTGTAATACTCCCTCCGTCTGGAAATACTTGTCCTAAAAATGGATAAAATAAATGTATATATAACTAAAATAAGTCTAGATACATCCATTTCAAGGACAAGTATTTCCGGTCAGAGGGGGTATGTATCTGTATCGATTACGTAATGCAATAAAACTTTCCCTTTTTAAAGCACCTTAGCATCCACAATGCCTTTATGTTCATAAAAAAATTATTCAAAATTTATGTTACTTAATAGACATGCAAAAAATTAAATGAATAAGTAGTAACCAACCAATTAGCAACATGGCGCATACATGATTTTAAGATAGTATTGCGTGCACACATCTATTAGACCACTTAAGACAGATTATTACTAACTAAATTAATTTTCACTCTAAGTGAAGAATAATAAATAAAAGAGAATTTTTTCAAATATATACTATAGTATACACTATTAACCATAACAAGGCGCGGCGTGCCGCCACGGCGCGGGTATATGCTACTCCCTCCATTCCTAAATATTTGTTTTTCTAGAGATTTCAACAAGTGACTACATACGGAGCAAAATGAGTGAATCTATATTCTAAAATATGTCTATATACATCCAAATGTGGTAGTCCATTTGAATCTCTAAAAAAACAAATATTTAGAAACGGAGGGAATAGTATATATAATGCGTGGTTGGCCAGCCTGTATGCCCTCGATCAAGTGAGCCTGCAGTTTCGTAGCTAAATACTCCATCATATATCCATCCTATCCTGTCCTAGGCCCGGCATCCAGAGCGATATCAACGAAGATGGAGGTGGTGTCGCGGGTGGCCGGCGGGCTGGCACGCGCCCTCCTCTTTGCCGTCTTCGGGGCAGCCGGGACGGTGGTCGGCGCCGCGTACGGCCTCCTGTCAGCCGGCTACGTCGACGAGGAGGACGGCTTCGCGCAGGGGACGCTGCTGGGGGCGGTCGCCGGCGCGCTCGTGTCCCTCGACCTTGTCCACTCCCTCCTCACCATATGGGGTCACCGCTGCCATGACGACCACTGGTCCCCCTTGGACACTCCCGCCGGGCGAATCAAGCGCACCGTCGGCGCCGTTGTCGAACAGACGACTCTCGCCGACCCGCACTACTGTGGAAGACGAGGTGATCGCGCCGTCGTCGACTCGACCTCGAGCAACCGGCAAGATCGGCAAGCTTCGGCTTCTTTCCGCCGGCGGCCGTCCCTGCCCCAGGTGGCGGCTGCTGCCCCATCTGCCTCCAAGAGTTCGAGGCCGGCCGCGAGCGCGAGGGGCGGCGGCTGCCGGCGTGCTCCCACGCCTTCCATCTCGAGTGCATCCGTAGCTGGCTCCTGCGCAAGCCCGACTGCCCCATGTGCCGTCACGCCGTCCACTAGCTCTGTCCAGAGCGCGCGACACGAATGTTGACCTTGCGGGAAACAGGTCAATTTGTGATTTTCAGATGTTTTTGCCGATTACAGTTCGTGGTCATCGGGTGTGCTTTACATGGGAGCTGCCACGTGTATATTGGGCTGTCATTGCCGCGAACCAGTGAAAAGTCAACACAATATACAGTACAGTACATATAGTAAACCAAAGTGTAATACAGTTTTTTTCCTGTAGCAAACAAACGAGAGCTTTGAATAGTAACTTTCGTGTTCCTGACTGTCAGCTACAACAAGATCTGCCCGACTTTAGTGATGGAGGAATGATGACAGCGACTGACAGCGACGCACCTTATAATATACCTCAATTTTCCTAGATTAGAAGGTATTCACGCATTTTGAGTTTTTACTCTGACAATCAATTAGACAAATACCCGCAAAAAAATAGCAATTAGACAAATATATATGAGTAACGTACCATCGAATGTAAACTGTTGAAAACATATTTTGAATGACAAATTGATGGTACAATATTTCCCACAAAATCCACATATTTGTGTCATTTTCACTCATATTTTGCATGTCAAATTGATGGCTATATGATCCGCGAAGAAGAAGAGTACATGCGCTCGTCCAGTTCACGATGTAAACTTCATTTCAATATCACAGACGAGCACGCGCAAGGAAAGTCTAGCACTCTGATTACGAAGAAGAGAGTACACAAGGAAAGTCTTGCAGTTTTGAATGAGTTGAGTTGAGCTGAGCCCATGTGGTTCGAGAGCCTGAAAGCGGCGTGGTGATGCCTGATGTGTCTCTCGTGCAGTATCTATCCGTGCCTTGATTTTGACACGGCATCCTCCTTGTGCTGACCTGCTCTGATTACAATCATTCATTCATCAGCAGCTTGATTAGTTCTTCCGGTGTGTCTCTGCATGCTCTGCCTTGCCTGTATCGGTTGGCATGGCGGCGTGTCGTTTCATGTCACCGTACGTACGTACGTCCGTTGCTAATTCAGTTTAGCATAATCCAGCTGCAGTGGAGTGCGGGCACGTCCTTGATGCTTGAATGCATGGACGCCGACGGGCAACCGCATTTTCATTGCTCAATCGCCGATGGATACATGCCGCTAGGCGCTAGCTCCTGCATCCTACGTACTGCTGCGTCAGTTAGCTGCTTCTTACCGACTCTTCAATCGCCATATATATAGTACGAGTACGTGGCAGGGCGTTGGCCTGGCCTGCCGTCGACCAAGTGAATTTGCCAAGATGGTGAATTTGGTGGCCGGCGGGCGTCTTCGGGGTGGCCGGCACGGTGGTGGGCGCCGCGTACGGCCTCCTGTCAGCCGGCTTCGTCGACGAGGACGACGGGTTCATGAAGGGGACGCTGCTGGGGGCGGTCGCCCGAGCGCTCGTGTACCTCGACCTCGTCCGCTCCCTCCTGACCATATGGTGCCACCGCCGCCAGGACGACCACCGCTCCACCGGGTGACTCAAGCGCACCGTCGGCGCCGTCTCAGGGCTGGCGGCTCTCGCCGACCCGCACTACTCCGGTCGCGGTGACCGCCTCCTCGTCGCTCTCGACCGGCCGGTGATCACGGAGACGAAGCACACCGTCGTGGTGGTAACCAAGGACACCGCCGGGCAAACCACCTGCCCCATCTGCCTCCAGGAGTACCGCCAGCGCGCGGGCAGGCTCCGCGCATGCTCCCACGTTTTGTCGTTTTCCACGTGGGCTGCATCCGCCGCTGGCTCCTGCGCAGGCCGCACCGCCCCATGTGCCGGCCGCCATGCCGTCAGCTAGCACGCCCCGCGGGAATTGGAAACGGACGCGTTTTAATTTCCTTCTGCACAGAGCAGGAGTCTGCAGGTGTCATTTTGTACTCCCTCTGTCTCAAAATATAAGAACGTTTTTAACACTACACTAGTGTCGAAAACGTTCCGGTTCGCGATGAGGGGTGAATCACTCCTGCAAAGTTACCGTTTGTGGTTACCTGGTGAAAACTCAACCACGTACGTCAAGTGCTGCATCCCAAGTAGTAGCAACCAAAGTAGTTTTTCACGTACGTCAAGGCAGGCAGAAGTTTTTCTCAGGCGTGAAGCCCAGGGTAGCAACCAAAGTAGCCCTAAAGGCTAGGTAGTTTTACCCTGGCCACTATATCTTCTGAACCTTTTTTTTTTTTGAAAGCTGTCTTCTGAACTTTATACAACGCCATTAAGGAGAAGAGGGGTCTGCACTCTGCACTGCTGAGGCGTGGGTTGGAGCTCAACCTCTCGTCGTTGCGCCGCTGCGGCAGCTCTTGATATGTGGACTGAACTCGTTGACATCGTGGAGCAACTCGCCTCGTTCCGCCGGTCCTGATTCACCTGTGTGGTCCTGTACAGAATCTGATTCCTTTGCCGGGCTGTGTAGTGATGCGTTTTCTCCGTTCTCTCAGTACATTCGGAAGTGCTCTGTAACGGCATTCCAAGATTCGTGTGTGTTCTTTTGCCGCCGCTGCATAATGAACTGAAACCACAACGAGTAAATCGGAACGGAGGGAGTACATCAAAAGGAAAACGCAACAGCAGCAAGGATCTTCATCCCGGCTACTTAAGGCAAGCCGCATATAACAAGCGAGAGAGTAGCAAATAGCAAAAGGACATCCACATAATGATGATCCTACCAACATAGTTTTAACCACTACAGTTACTATATGGAGACTAAACCACCAAAATATGAGGAGCTGAAAACCGAAGAACGCCGTGGACGAACAGCAGCAGCCAAGAACAAGATCAAAAGCGCCACCCTGTTACACCTATGTCTACAGCCACCAAGCCCGCGCATCTGTGCTTGAGCTGCTATTACGGAGCATCTGAAGCTGCGGAACGAAATGCGCTTTCTGGGCAAGGTGTGGCCAGGCATGCGTTGGACATGGACGTGGACGATCGACCTCCCCGAAGAAAACCTGGAGCCCGCTGCGCAAGGATACCGAAGCAAGATGCGTCGCGAGCGTCGTGCTACGATGCTTGGGTAGGAAACGCGGAGAGCCCTTTACTGAACCTTCTTTTTCCTTTTAGAACCTACGCAACTGTCCGGTTCCGTTTCAGTGGTGTTCATGTGGTTCTTCTTCTAAAAGATAAAAGGTGCAACGCAACTCCCTTTTCATTCTATTTTTGCATTGCACTTTTGATCAGTTTCTCCGTCCGGGTTTATCAGGCCCCCTCATGTCTTGGATTAGACAACAAAAGCGAGCCACATATGATGCCGACACAGGTCGGGTTTGGGACAAGTATATATACAGTAATGACTTGCTGGTAAACCACAAATATGCGTTGATTGATGACACCAGAGACACTCGATCGGCTTGGTTGCGTGCGTGCGTGCGCCAGAGCCAAACTGATAACAAGTGTACAACACAATACTCACTCATACCGTTACACAGGTTCAGACATTAATTGATTACTTACTACTTAGCGGCTCGGGAGCCTGTCTGATCGACTCCGCACTTCTACTATGTACTCTACAGTCGTCCTCCTCTGCAGGCATGTTCTATGGTAGGTAGCTAAGGCAGGCAGGCAGGAGGAGGAGTAGCTTGTTATTCTTCTTCTTCCAGGAGATGAGACGAGATGAGGACCGTCTCTGAATGATCCATGGCCAAAGACACAAGAATCAGCTGTCTAAATAGTACGTACGTACTAGGTATATATAGCTAGGTGTGTGGCGGGAGGTTATCTCTCCACGGCAGCCGGCGGTGGCGGCTGCCGCACGAACTGCCCGCGCACCCGTGGGCGCTGCTCCGCCAGCCGCTTCCTGCTCTGGTAACGCACCTGCAAAAGGAATGATCCATTTCATCAGCTATCATGAATAAGCCCCAACAGAAGAATGAAACGAAGAACAGAGAACAAACGAAATCGGCTTTCAGAAAGAAAAAAAAACAGTACCTTCTTCCCGAAGTTCCTCTCTTTTCTCTTCTCTCTGAATTTGTTCACGGCAGCCACCCGGCGCTCCCGTTTCATGTGCATCATGTTGCTTCTTTTGTCGATGCCACCGGTCTCACCATGTACAGCAGCAGCAGCAGCAGCAGTAGCTGCGGTGCTCCCACCGTTATTGGTATTGTTATTACTGCCAGAGTTGCTACCATAGTTGGCAGCATGACCTTCAACAGGACCCGAGGGATTGATCACGTTGGACTGAGCGCCTCCTGCCGATCCACCATTCGCATCATGGGCCGCTGCACAGGGGTGTTTGCTCTGTGCTTCACCACCATTGTCTTTCGCTGCTGCGGCTGCTGCTGCTGCAGCATTCTTCTTGCTCACGTCATCAACCTTGTCTTTCCCTGTTGCTGTCGCCGGCGTCCATGGCTGCACACGATGGAACGCCGACGTGTGCGTGTTGCCGTTGATGGGTGAAACCTTGTTATTGCCACCGGGCTTGGTCATCACGCTCTTGGTGGTGGAGCCCATGTCGTTGTTGTTGCTGCTGCCATTTGAGCCTTGCTTCATCTGAGCGGCGTCCGTTTTCGCGGCCTTGGAGCTGTTGCCGTTGGGCGAACAGCTCCCGACGAACCCTGCCCCGCCTTGATTGGAGAACGAGCACGTATTGTACCTTGCAAAGAATGAAAACGGTTAGTATGCAACATATGGATGATTTAAGGATTCACAAAGGACACTGATATTATGCTTTGCACCTCGTGAATGCCGAGAGGTCTGATCGTCTCACGACGTTCCTCTGTTCCTCCTGGATCGCATCCGCACCCTCCGTGGTCGATCTCGACCTCTTTAGGCTCAGCTCAAGATATGGCATGGCGTTCTCACGGTCGGCGTCTTTCCCTTCCGGCACTTGTGAGGAGCAGTTAGGAGCATCTATTGCTCTAGCTGCCTGTTGGGCGTCCATGTTTTTGGCCATCGAACCGATTAGGTCAGCAGCTCGAACAATTGGCTCATCCGAATTTTCCATAACTGTATCGTTGGAGTTGTTCTGTGGCAGATACTCACACCGTCCATTATCTGTTGGTTTGACCGAACTCTCGTTCGGGGAGGATTGATCATCTGTGTTCAAATTACCAGGGGCACCTATCTCCAGCTCCTTCCCTTTGAACTCATCACCTGGAAAACATATTGGAATTTATTTAGTCAGTACAAAATGGCACAAGTAGCAGGCTTTTGGTTCAGTTGCACAGTGAGCCGGTTGAGCACTTGAGCATACCATACCATTAGTTTCTTTTGGTTTCTGGCATTTTTTGTTATCTGTACCTCTTAATCTATTGCTGCATATCTCTGACTTGAGGTGGCTCACATGCGCGCAAGTGCTATCAGGAGGATCAACTGACTGATCCGGAGACATGTCCTGTGGACTGTCGATCTCAACGGCACGCTTTGTCCATGAGCTCTGCGCGTTAAAATAAATTGATGAGAAAACTTGTTCAGATGCAGATACTTCTCACATATCTAAGTATTCTACTTACAGCAGTTGATTCAAGTTTCAAAGTCCAAACAACTAGCATATGTTTCAAATCTTACTATCCAGCAGTTTCCTCGTACAGTTTAAGCAAAGACTTCTACTACACTAGAGTAAAATACAGACCTGTCTAAGTTCGGTAGTTTACAAAAAGAATGAGTCATGTAGTAGTCACAGATAATTTGTTTGCTATATGGACAAATTGACCTCTAGTGCACTAGCAGAAGCAGTTAGTTGCATTCAGTTTTATCTAGCTTCCTTATCCTAAAAATTGTTGTGTTCAGTCTTGTCTGGAAATATTACAGATAGTAGTAAAAAAAAACATAAAAATCTCATACCTGAGTGCCACTACCATTATCGCTGCCATCCCTTGCATTGAGCCCCATGCTGGCATCGTCGTTGCGGTTATTGCTGTTATTATTGGAATCGTCAGCGCTCTTTGATTTGGTACACTTCTGCGTCTGAATGGCACTTCCACTACCACTGCCACTGGACTGAGTTCCATGAAAACAACTTTGTTTTAGTACCCAGTACCATACCAGTAAAAGATGCACTAGTAAGCTGGAAGGACACAAGTGAAACTAGGAACTGAAGCAGCAGCAGCAGCAGTAGTATTTCTGAATGATGATACACCATGAGAGATAGTAACTTACGCTGTGAGAGCGTCTCCACACATGCGCCCAAAGGTTCTTAAGCTCGTTCTTACGTATCGGCTTGGCCAAGAAGTCAGCAGCATTTGACAGGCAACTGAGGACCGTGCCCATCGAATTGTGCGACGACATCACTGGAAACCAAGAAGATATAAATCTATGCACGTGGACGAAATGGACCTGATACTGAAATTATAGCGGCGAGGGGGTGCTTACTGATGACGGGGATGTCCTTGCAGACCTCGTGGTTCATGATCCTGCCGAGCAGGTCGATCCCGGAGAGACCGCCGTGCATGAAGACCTCTGTCAGAACAAGGTCGATGTTGCTCTGCATGTCCTGGAGATACGCCCACGCCTGGTGGCCGTTTTCAGCAGGGATAACTGAACATGACAGACAACCAACGCCCAGATTTAGTACCTCCATGACGACCGAGCCAGTGCAAATTAACACCGGTAGTAGCTGAGACAGAGTATGAGTAAGGACCTTGGTACATGCAGTGGCGGAGCAGGGCGGTGACGACCTGCCGGGTGGAGTCGTCGGTCTCCACGAGCAGGACCGGATGGTCTTCCTGTGGAGGAACTCCTCCCAGCAGCGCGCTGGGCGGCATGGTCCCCTTGAGGCGACGGCGCTGCTGCTGCTGCTGGTGGTGATGACGGTCCATGGCGCTAGGAGGAGGCGGCCTGACTCCAAGAGGAAACATGTTGGGGTCGTTTGGTGGTTGACGGCGAGGGAGGAGGCGCGCATAATAGCACAACCAGCAGTACGCTGCCGTGAGTAATAATCGAACCTCGGTCGCATCCGCGGCGTGCGTGCGTCTCGTCGACGGCGGGCCACCGAATCAAATCAAGAAAACAAAACGCAAAAAAACACAGAGAAGAGCAATGGTGTTGAGACGGAGCGGAATGAATCGTCTCTCGAATGAGCTGCGCGCTAAAAGGGGCAGTAGCAGACAAGCGGCGAGCCGGTTAATCTCCAGCAATTTCCGGGGCACATATTATTAGCTAGAGAGAGGGCCTGGAGTGAAGGAAGGAGCATGCCCTGGATCCACACGCAGGTTGAACGGATGATTCCGATCCCAATCGGGCAGAACAGAGCAGACGAGTACAGACAGGCGGGAGCTCACCTCGCGTTTGTCGCGCTGCGCTGCCTGTCAGGTTAGGAGGAGGAGGACGACGAAGACCGGGAGGGGGGCGCGGCCATGGACGGCGGCGGCGACTGCAGTCGAGTCGAGCAGAGATAGTCGCGCTGTGTGTGTGTGTGTGCGGGAACGAAGGGGGGCGGAGAGTAGATATTGGGGGAGGGGGCGGTGACGTGGACAATGGAGGCGGGGAGCGCCGGTGGTGGGGCCCCGGGGCGCCAGAAAGAGATCCCCGTAAATCAAAAGCCCCCGCCGCGCTCCACACCCCGCCGCACCCCGCGCTGGGATCCGCATATCTTTTCTGCCCTCCGAGCGCCCAGCCCGGGCCAGCGGATCACCGGGGATGTGGATTTTGTGGGCCCCGCCTGGCGGCCGGTGCGAAGCAACGGAGGAGCTGCTTGGCGCCGGGACAAACCCGGGTGCGACGCGTGGACGGACGGCTGCCCTCGCTCGCCCTCTCAATCAACTCCCTTGGCAACGGTGGTGGAGTCGAAGGAGTCGAGGGAGCCCTGGAACGCTGGAGCCGTCAACTCAATCCATCCTCTTCGACCAGCCCTAGTGTGAAAGCGCTTGCCATGGATTTTGCTCGTGTGAACCAACATACCGCTCCAAGGTTCGCCCCCTTTCAAATCCTCCCTCGGTTTCTTTTGCTCTGCATACAGGATTTTTCTGAAGCCA
The DNA here is from genome assembly GCF_018294505.1 of Triticum aestivum. Lineage (NCBI taxonomy): Eukaryota > Viridiplantae > Streptophyta > Magnoliopsida > Poales > Poaceae > Triticum > Triticum aestivum. The sequence continues at coordinate 63,442,120 of NC_057798.1, forward strand.
ACTTCATAGAGAAAGAAGTACACGGCTGATTGATGTGCGTAAGGCTGCGTTTCAGCATCGGCGATCTTAGGCCCCAGGTCCCCCCCGATGGGCTTCATTGCCATTTTTTCAAAAAAATTTGCATATTCTGGGAGATGATAATTATCCAACAAGTCTTGCTAGCTATTAATTCCAGGAAGATCCCCACCTGAATGGAATGAGACAACGATCGTTATGATCCCGAAGATGGACACACCAGAGTTGGTAACTCAATTTCGTCCAATTAGTCTATGCATGTCCTATATAAATTGTGTCCAAAATGCTAGCTTTCCGTTGGAAAAGTATTCTACCTGATATTATTTCGCCCACCCAAAGTGCCTTTGTACCTGGGAGGATGATCACGGATAATATTCTAATTGCATATGAATGTATACACAAATCAAGAATAAAAGAGCTGGTCGAACAGGGTTATGTGCAGTCAAGTTAGATATGCATAAAGCATATGACAGAGTGGAATGGTCTTTCCTTCGTCATATGATGTCAGCTTTGGGTTTCCACGGCCAATTTATTAAGATGATGATGTCATGTGTAAGCTCGGTCAGCTACAGAGTGAGATTTAATTCTCATGAAACAGGGTCTTTCACACCTACGAGGGGCATTCGACAGGGGTGATCCCTTTCCCCATATTGTTCCTACTGTGTGCAGAAGGTCTGTCCAGTTTATTGAGTTTGAAGAAGAAGCTGGTGGCATAGAGGGAATAAGAGTGTGCAGAAATGCACCATCAGTATCACATCTTTATTGCTGATGACTCTCTCATTCTCATGAACGCAGATGTCCTAAATGCAGCTTCCTTACAACAATGTTCTGGATACCTACTGTCAGAGTTCGGGACAATTGGTGAGCTATCAAAATCTAGTGTTGTACTTCATCCTACACCCCCTCTGGGTAACAAAAACTGAGGTTTGTAACTATTACATATTGATACTGAAGCTTTGTCTGACAATATCTTTGGGCTGCCTGCAATGGTAGGAGCGGATAGGAGTGACTGCTTCGATATTCTGTGAAAGATAAAAAAAGATTGAAAGGATGGATGGAAAGCAACTATCTAACGGTGGTAAGGAAATACTTATTAAATCTGTAGCTCAAGCAATCCATGTTTTTGCATGTCAGTATTCAGCCCTACCGAAGGGGATTTGCAAGGAGATCACGGATTTGATAGCTCAATTCTGTGGGGTGATGACGAAGTCATAAAGAATGCATTGGTACACTTGGTGGAAACTTTGTTACCCGAAGAATGAAGGAGAATGAGGCTTCAGGGATCTTTATTCCTTCAATTTGGCTATGCTGTCCTAAGCAGTGTTGGCGTCTCATTAACAATCCGGAGTCGCTATGTCTCGGGTTCTGAAGCAAGTACTACCCGAATGGAAGACCTACTCCAGCAACCCTAAAAAGTGGGGCTTCATCATTTGCAGAGTATAATGAAGGATTAGAGACTTTTAAATTGGGAATATGTTTTGGCGATTGAACCGGTGAGGCATGTGAAAATATGGACCGATCCATGGGTACCCATCGAGTCCTAACAGGAAGGTAATCTCGAGCAGGGGACAGTCTATCCTTTCTTCGGTTAGCACCCTCATTGACCCTTACACCGGGGCCATGGGATGAAGCGTTGATCCGCTCTATCTTCAACCCAGTGGACGTCCAAAGGATCTTGCAAATTCCCTTGAGTACGGCAGCTTTGAGGATTTTATTGCCTGAACCCTGATCGGAGAGGGGTCTTTACTGTCCGTCAGCTTTATCACACACAATGGGTTAGACTTACCGGCAGCATGCAATGTTTGGGCATGTCCGTCTGGCTCAACTACACCGGGAAATCTGGAGTAGAGTTGGAAACTGCAAGTCCCTCGTAAGGTGCAGATATTTCTGTTGGTGCGCTTCCACGGAATTAATACCTTTGAAAGCAATACTCACAAACAGACATGTAGGCTCTAATGGATCTTGCCCGATCTGTCACCAGGCTGCGGAAGATGTGCGGTCACCTGTTCTTCGAATCACACATGCTCACGAGTTATGGGCAGAGACTAGGCATTCTGGATATAATCGAAGAAGCTATAACATTTGATCGCTCGGATCAATCATATTTGAACACCTACTGTTGCGGAAACAGGGCACTACCTCTCAAACCCAGTCTTGATGTGAAACATGTGCTGCTGTTGGAGTTGGTATCTATGGTGGGTTAGTGCGTGAGTTAACGCATGGAGGGCGCCACCTTCACAACAAGGTGGCCACTCTCCGTCCTAGTGATAGCGACTAACTACATCAGATAAATAGTAGGAACCGGGCAATACAGGAGCATACATGGAGAAAACCAGAGCCGAACTTTGTGAAAGTCAATGTGGATGCGTCTTTCCATTTGGACGAGGGAACTGGAGCTAGACGGCGGTCATTAGGGATCACAAAGGTAACTTTGTGGCTGCCCAATGCCGCTATATCCAATTTGCAGCGGACGTGGTGACCACGGAAGCGTTGGCTATACCGCGATGGACTGTTTTTTGCCAATACCCTGGGTTTTTCTCGAGTTGAAGCATAGTCTGATTCCCTCATGGTGATTGATGCTTGCACTGGACAAACAAGATGGTGGGACACTGCAACGACAATTTTGCGGAGTGTGTGGATGCGGCTACGTCTATTGGGAAGGTCACTTTTAATCATTGTTTTCGATCATGTAATGATGCGGCGCATGTGCTAGCTAAACATATTTTTTGTAATAAGGTTTCTAGTAGCTGGACGGACGAGCCACCCGGCTGTCTTGTTTCCAGACTTGTGGATGATGTTTTACTGCTTTAATTTGCAATAAAGCTAGCCATAATGGTCTTCCCTAAAAAAAACTTCATAGAGAAAGAAATATCAACGTTCACACTACGAAATCGGATAAGATCCTTTCAGTTCTCTTCGCATTGCTTTGAATGTCTTTAGATGCATCACACAATTAATTTTCATGGCTCTTGCGCATATGACCCAAGTACCACGCAAGAGTTTGCCATGGATTCTTCGCCTTACTAGGGTGAAGTGTGAAGAGTTTGTCATGGATTCACTCGTATTTTTTTCTTGCGAGGGAAAAATGAGTTTTATTCCATGATAAGTAGAGTTACATCCAAGACGCAAAAAACCCTTAATACACATATGTCCTTTGATGTAACCACACATGTGTGGTGCACTCAATGCCAGTAGGATGTGAAGACGACCAAGGCCAGCCTTACTGCTACGGTGCTATACAGTGTGCGCATACTTTGTCCGTCACGCCCCGACGATGGCCCAGGGCTGCCTGGGGCCTGACGCCGCTCCTGTTCGGGTATAGCTATAGATTGCCATGGATTTTGCTCTTACGGCCGAATTGCCACTTAGAAGTTTCGCTCTTTCAAATATCCTACTAACTTTACCTTTTAATTTTGAGCAAAATCTGTGTGCAGTTTAAGAGATAATCCAATTATCAGTATTTTGAAATTGAAAAGTATATTAAAATATTACTCCCTCCGTAAAGAAATATAGAGCATTTAGATCACTAAAGTAGTGATCTGAATGCTCTTATATTAGTTTACAGAGGGAGTATCTTTCAACCTACTCTAGTTAGTTATTTAAGAGAATGCAATTATGAAATTTTGACTCAAATTTGGTTGAAACTTGAACATTTTCAAAAATGGAACTGTTACAGTTAACCTACTGTTTGTCCTTTCTATTCTAGTCAAATTTGATAATATTCAAGATGAATAAAGTTATCATTTTTATCGATACAAAAATTTGGGCAAATTTTAGAACTTTAGATGGGAAAAAACCTGAAAAGGTTACGGTAACACTCATAGATTTGGGTGGTTCAAACATATTGCTTTTAGTCTTTTCCCTGTTTACTAACATGTTGACCTATTTACCTAACAGGCAAAATGGTCAGCATATAAAATCTAGCAAGGTTTTATCTCCTATACATAATCAATGTCTGTCAACTCCTTGTAGTATTGTATCTATACCTGTTGTGAATTCAAAATCTTAGTGACATATTCACAAGAAATTCAAGTGCTATTTTGAGCACATAAAATGTTCTTTAAGTAGTTTGATCGGTTGGAAATGCCGGTATAATCTTGTTGACCGTAACTAATTTCTTTAATATTCCATTGCTAGTTAAAATAGTTTACGGATGAGAGTGTGATTGTGAGATGACGCGGTTTAGTTACTCCAGCCTTGATGTTGTCTGGCTGTACTTTGGCCACCATCTATAGTTCATATGTTTTTATTCACTCTGCATATTAGCTTTTGCCTTGAGTCAGACTTTATAAAGTTTGACCAAATTTATAAAAACGTTATAAAAAATTTATAATAACAACTACTCCCTCTGCAAACTAATATAAGACGTTCTTATATTTGTTTACAGAGGGAGTACATATGATATGGAAGTATATATATTCACCGGTAAATCTAATGGTATTGATGTTAGTATATAATGTTTATAAATTGATCAAAAGCTTCACTTACAATAAAAGTAATTTGGGAAGCAAATAAAAACGGAGTGAGTATTGAGGGAGTGTCGGCAAATTAAGTAGTTAGGTCGTGTGACTGTACATGCCATCGTTGTAATGTGGATGCATGCACGTGACAGGCAGAATCAAGTTGAGAAATGATAAGGTTCTTTCTTTTGATAACCATCGTGAGGCAACGTGAGCCACTAGGATGTTCCTGTATCACAAGCGCACAAGCTAAGGCCGACACATCATCTCACCAGAATCTATTCCCAAACTATCTTTTGACACATTGCACGACATCCGCATATGCATGCCAATATTCAGTTTTCTCAGCCTCTCACCAAAATCTACTCTGTTCATGTGTTTTCGGCTCCGTCTTTCTCTGCATCCCTTTGAAAATGAAAGTAGTTTCATCAAATATAGTGGTAATAAAGCCACGGGTGAGGTGCTTTGGAGCTTAACCTCCATTGAACCCCCCGTTTTTGGAAAAATATGAAATACATATTTAAAAGTATCAACAAATTCTGTACAAAATCCAATATGTACATATACACTACATATGTGTAAAATTTCGTTAGAAGATAACTTACCATGTGCGCACACAAAAAAGATAAATATGTGGATTTATTACCACACAATGTGACTATTATTTTCTTTTATCAGATTTATGTATTTAGGTTCTTTTGCGCTTGTATATACACATGTATTACATGAAAACTTTGTAATACATTGACCATTCCTATATGTACATATAAAAAATCCAGATTTTTTTTTGGGCTCTTTGAATATATTTCCCCCTTTTTTTTTTGGTAAACCTGGCTTCAATGGAGCTTTGGGATTTCAAAGCAATTTCCATAGAAATGAGAGCGGTGTTTCGGAGCTCGGGTGCATCTGCACCTATGTGAATAGTGATTTCAAAAGAAATACCAAACACACCCGCAAAAAGAAACCAAACAAACTAAAAAAAGTCTGAAATTTTACACATCAAAGATTAATTAGAGACTTTTCTAGGTGCTTGCAATTTTTTGCACTGAGATGACATCCGAGTAGCTTGGTGCAATAATAATAATAATACATGTGTATAGGTACATTAACCTTACCTGTATGTACATGTAAAAAAAATTGCGCTTCGAATACACTTTTGGTAAACCTGGCTTTACTGGAGCTCTGGGACTCTAAAGCAATTTCCATAGAAACGAGAGCCGCTACTTCGGCTGCATCTGCACCCATGTGAATAGCAAATTCAAAAGAAATACCAAATAAACTAAAAAAGTCCAAAGAAATTACACATCAAAGTTATAGACTTTTCTAGGTGCTTGCACATTTTCGCGCCGAGATGACATCCGAGTAGCTTGGTACAAAAAAATCGGAGCTAAAAAATGTCCAAAGCTGCAACAAAATTCCAGCTCCATATTTTTTTTTGTACTGAGCTCCTCCTATGTCATATTAGTGTGAAAATTTGCAAGTATCTAGAAGAGTCTCTCGTCTTTCATATGTAAAAAATTCAGAACCTTTTGAATTTGTTAAATGTGTTATTTGAATTTACTATTAATATGGGGAGTATCTGAGCTTGGGATGAGAGCTGGATTTCCGTAAAACTACCGCCTTCGTAAACAAACTCAACTTTATATACCGCTTGAACATCCGAGTAAGGCTGTTTTGACTTTCTAAAAAAATTGTGCGCCTCTGCAAGAGAGACTTAGTTTATTCCTAATGATTTTCTCCTTTTTACTTTATTATAGAAACTTAGCTTGTAGGGAATGACCACACCTATTTTTTCCTTAAGAATGTGTACTGTGATTAAGTGTGTTGATTAACACGTATGCTTTTGTTTCAAGAAATACTTTTATGTTTCCTCAAGAAAAAGTCTTTTATTATATAATTTTTATTGGGTTTGACTACCATATTGTACTAGCAGAAACTGATGGTCAGAATTGCGTTCCAACTTTGAGGAGGCTGAGGGAGGAATATGTAAAACTATCATCAAACTTTGCTTCTTCCTTTTTTTTGTCTCATGGAGGGAACTAGAAAATGTAAATTATATGCTCTCTATTATGTGTGCTCATATATACTTATTATATGCTTTTTGGCCGGAAAGGTTTTGTGGCTGGAAAGAAAGCTATGTCTGCGTAAAGAGCCAACCACAAACCAGATAGATATTCTCAAGACAAGATGTCTACCCCGGTCCACCTCCTTGTGCTCAAAGTGCACCTTCGAGTCCAGTTAATTGGAAAACAGAAACGCTTTCTGCATGCATAACTAATTGTCATCACAGGACATAACTTTAGCACATACCTAGGTTTGAGAACAAAAGATAAAGCCTAAGCAGTCACACCAAATTCAGATTGGTCTACTGATTGCATCACTAACCATGGCCTCTAATTAATTACCTGTCGGTAAAATAGTAAGGTAGAGCCAATAAAAATGCAGTGAATTCCAAACCACTGTGAGTAACTTGCTCCCATACTTAACAAGTAATTAACTTATTAACATAAAATGGACAGATGCACTGTTTTAGTATGGTTGATGAAAGGGTAGAGAAGAGACGACAAGACTCATGGTCAGTTGAATGCCACTTGGTCCCAAGAGATTCTGCAGGCATCATCTACTCTTGCTTTCACTTATCCTTTGCTGGTGCGGCTGAGAGAGGAGCAGTGTCTTTTAGCTTTGCATCTTTCTTTTGCTTTGCCCTTGTGTGGCTTGCGCTGAATCCCTTTCCCTCCTCATATGATTCTTCCTGCCTTTTGAAGAGCTTGGTTCACATGCCACCAGACATTCTGAGGACAATGTTTTCTCATTTGGTATTGCAAACATTTTGTTTTTGTTTTCCCGTCCGAGTATAAAGATGTCATGGCATTGCACAGTCGTTATTTGTCTTGTTATTATCTTCTTTGAACAATGGTCTGGCATTTATGTACCTTTTCTTTCTGAAAACTCTAGTAATTGTATACTTTTTCCCCATGATTCAATTGGCCTATGTGGATGATTAACATGCTCTGCCGGGAAGACGAATCACAAAATAGCCAATTCCAACGTTACAAGTGGGAGATTATTCTGTGAATAGGCTGAAATAAAAATATAAGACCAAATTAGACTTACTGGTGTGGTACATCGATTTAGCTAGAAAAACTCAAAAATGGGTAATTATATTGATCTTCGGGTCTCTACATCAAGCTAACGCCCCCAAGAATAACATCATATTTATCACGTGCAAATCCTCGCAGAAAAAGGTGCATCTGATTTAGTATGTATAACTCTCGCAAAAGAAAAAAAGAGAGTTTTTACATAAGGCAAGGCAAAGAAAATGAAAAGTAATTTTTGGCACCAAAAGCAGGTCATCGCCTAATCGCTTGAAGCTGCACCAACCAATAGCAGCAAATATCTTCATAACCACAACCTCCAATTGTTTGCCCCCTGTTGCCATCGCCTCACTGAACTCTGCTCTTTGCAGCGGCGGCAAACTGCCACAACCGGAGACCAACCAATTGCTGTAGAAAAGCAAATAATCCCCCACTTGTCGAAAGAAAGTTGAGTGATTCTAACGTACATAATCAAACTAGATAAATAACCCTTACAAAATAGTCTGTAGTATATTATGCACTTCATTTTCGTATAAGTTAAAGATTTAGAAGCTTTGACCGGAAGACTGTCACAAGAACAATGGCACCAAAATAATATGGCAAAACCGAAAAAAGTCTTTATGTTGTAGTTAGGTGATTTTTGAGTACGAACAATGTCGAAGACGATTCTGACATATCCATCGGTGGGGTATCCCATAGAGGTGAATTGGTCGGATGGTAACAGGAGGCGAGTTTTTACCCAGGTTCAGTCCTCGAGAAGAGGTAATGCCCTACCCTTGCTCATGTATATTGCAATAGGGGGTGTGTACAAACTACAGGTAAAGTACGAAGGGATTGTTCTGTAACTAGCCCGACCCTCAGTTTTTATAGCATACCGGGGCCCAGGGTTACAAATCCTATTCGGCTACCGTAGAAGCGGAGTCCTTCACAGCTCCGATATCTAGGGATTGTACCGCAAGTCTTCCGGAGTCCTCGTATAACACGTCATGGGCCGTTCAATGTGGCCCAAGCAGGATCCGACCTAGGGGTCCTCAGCTGGGATAACATGAGTAGCCCCTGAACTAGCCTTCAACCTTGACTGCACCTTGACCAGCTCCAAGTTGCAGTCGTCTCGGGCGGCCAAGGTTGAATCTGATTCTTCGAGGCTTCCCCCATAGTATCTACTTGCAACCGACCTCCATGCCAGACTGCATTCGAAGTGGCGCGTACCACTGATGAGTTTGATTTTTGTGATGTTTTTCACCTCTTGTTTCATTTAGTAGCTACAGAATTGTTCGGATTTTATTACATCCGCACACTTCTTTTATATGTTTTCACCAGGTTGTCATGTTTCTCCTGTAATACTTCAAGTATTGGATCACGGCGGCTGCACCCTCCTCTACGACGGCGCCTCATTGTCCCTCCGGCCGCCTCAACGCAATCTCCTTCACCGTCGGCGACGACCTCTACGTCATAGCCAAAGAGCCTGAGACGTTCCCGTGGCACCATTTCCAGGCTCTCATCTCCGGCCGTCCCAAGGGCTAACTCTCACACAATGCCCTCTACCGCAGTGTGACTTCGATTATCCTGACCACGATGTCGACCCGAGCACCTACTCCCCGGCGGAGGCAGCGAACCCCAGTGCATTCAATGCCTTCACGGTGTACGATGGCCCGCAGGTCTGGATATCCACGGTGGCCGCCGGCACGCGCTCCTACAACATCGCAAGCAGCCATGGAGCAAGGCCCGCCCGTGCGCCACTGCTGTTCAGAGGCCGGGCCGAGCACGACCTCTGGTTTGGCTTCTCGTGCCAAGACGGGAGGCTCTGCGCATCCGACCTCGCCCAAATGCGACCGGTGCTGGAAGACGACCCGCCTCCGGCTGAGGCGTGCTCCCCGACAACGACGACGTGCAAAAATGTTGTACGGAGTCATGGTGCAGTCAAACCATGCTCAACACGTACATCCTCTCACACCATCTATTGGGATTTGTGTCCGGCGTGCATCAAAACTCATGGCAGGAGTCATTAACTCTTTGTTTAATAGACTATTAGCATTGCTAAGGCTGGTCATAGTGGGGAGTAACTTAGATTAGTAACATACATATGTTACTAGTCTATGTTACTACCTTCATAGTGAGTAGTGTCATAGGTGTGGTAGCATAGTTGTCTTCATTTATTACTTTGTAGACTCATTATGCATTGGAAACCGCTATGTGATGGTAACATATTATGTTACTCTATTTGCCTCTCTCCTCATTAACTACTTGCCACATCATCATTTTTGCTTATGTAGCATCTATGTTACTACCTATGTTACTCCCACTATGACCAGCCTAATAAAGCCTACTGTTTGCTGATCCCCCTAGGCATTAAATTATGAACCTTGCATTGGTACATACAATACGTCTTCAATCTACCAGGTCAGCTCACTATTTCTTATTCACCTCGTTATGTGTGATTGCAACAGTCCCACTCACGAAAATATGTGTATGGTGCTCTGACTTTGTTCTTTCCCTCTTTTTTTTCTTTTTGCAGAAAATTTTGTTCTTCGTTTTACTCGGCATAAAGTGATTTTCTTGGTGTCTTACTGATTTTGTGTCACCTCAGACGAATACGTGTCAGTTAACTGACAAAATTCAGTATTTTGTTCTGACAAGACATGAGTTTTGTTCTGACAAAACGTGAACACATATTTTTCTGACAAAATTAAGCCTTTAGTTTTGGCAAAATCAGAGGATGAGCACAAGAAACAATATGTTTGCTATATTCATCGATTTGTACAGGAGAATATGAAGAGTGCTGAACATATATGTTTTTTATTCTCAAAGTTTGTCTAGTGTGCTACAGTACTTGGGAGCACGTGCCAATACATGCAGATTAAAGAAAGGTGAGCACTGCTGCAGGTCTACAAGTCAAATGATCATTATATGATTAGCACAAACAATAAATTTGAATCCTAGCATGGCCGTATCCTCATGAAAGTACTGCTACATCCAACGGCGCTGAGCGTGGGTTCGGCCGAGGCGCCGAGCCATGGTTCTGAATCTTCTCTCTCGACGGCGTGCCGCCTCCTGCCGCTGGGCTCCGGCAAGCTGTGCGTCGCCAGGCTGTTCCGGGGAACAGAGCGGGGGGAGCTTTATCCAACGGGCTACTCCAAAGCTGCTCAGAGCTTGCGGTGCTGTCCGGTGTCGAGGTTATCGGGGCTGTCAGCACGAGAAGCCTCCAAGCGATCAAGCACGATCAAGCACAAGTCCCAACGTTACAGCTTCGGTCACCATGAGGTCAAGCTGCTGTGATGTATTCCTGCCACGCGGCAGGACTATTTTTAGTGGTTCGCTGTGAGGATCATATCTTGCTTGTTGCCTGTGCAAGTGCAATTGGAATGTCAAGTCACTGTTGCCAGTTCCTAAGAGCATCTCCAGCCGTTAGCCCCCCAGGAGGCACAAAAATCGCCGCCTGGCGGCGAGCCAACAGTATGATCGGTTTTAGGGGCTATTGGATATCCAGCCGTCGTCCCTAGGCGCCGATATCGGTCCATTTTTGCGCAAATGTGGCCGCTTTTCGGCCCATTTTCGGCAAAAATTTGGCCCGATATCTTCAACATAAGTAATTTTTTATCACATAGTTCTTCACAGAAAATCAATAATAATAATATAGTTTAACAAATAAAAACTCATATTTCATCACACATCGAGCTAGGCGTTGTCCTTGAGCCTCCATAGGTGCTCCACCAGATCCTGCTGCAGTTGTTGATGCACCTGTGGGTCTCGGATCTCCTGACGCATGTTGAGGAAGGCGGTCCAGGTTGCCAGTAGCTGATGATCAACTTGTGCAAGAGGACTCTGCTGTAATATGGTTCAATGTCAAACACTATCTCTTCTTGCTCGCTCTCAATGATCATGTTGTGCAAAATGACACAGCAAGTCATGACCTCCCACATTTGATCTTTCGACCAGGTCTGAGGAGGGTACCGGACAACCACAAATCGAGATTGGAGCACATCAAATGCCTGCTCGACATCCTTCCTGCAAGCCTCCTGAACCTTCGCAAAGTGGGACTTCTTGCCTCCTAGCACATCATTTGAGATAGTATTCACAAATGTAGACCATCTCGGATAGATGCCATCAGCTAGATAGTACCCCTTGTTGTAGTGTCGCCTATTGACCTCAAAGTTCACCGGAGGAGAATGACCTTCAACAAGCTTGGCAAAGACAGGGGAGCATTGCAGCACGTTGATGTCATTGTGAGTTCCTGGCATACCAAAGAAGGAATGCCAAATCCAAAGGTCCTGTGTGACCACCGCCTCAAGTACCACACTGCAACCGCCTTTGGCGCCTTTGCTGCCAAGCAAATGGGTAGTTCTTCCATTTCCAATGCATGCAGTCGATGCTTCCAAGCATCCTAGGAAATCCTCTTGCTGCATTCTGTGCTAGGATCCGTGCAGTGTCTTCCGCATTGGGTGATCGCAACTATTGCGGTCCAAACAGTTCCACCACTGCCCTACAGAACTTGTATAAACACTCAATGGTCGTGGACTCGGCCATGCGCCCATAGTCGTTGAGTGAATCACCGGGAGCTCCGTATGCAAGCATCGTCATAGCTGTCATGCACTTCTGGATTGAGGTGAATCCAAGTTTCCTGGTGCAATCCTTCTTGCACTTGAAGTAGCTGTCGAACTCTCGGATGGAATTCACAATCTTGAGAAAAGCTTTCGCTCATCCAATAACGGCGCTGAAATACTTTGTCGTCGTGCAGTGGAGCGTCGGCGAAGTAGTTGGAGTAGAGCATGCAATAGCCTTCCAGACGATGCCGATTCTGGTGTCTAGATTGGATTTGGTGTTTCTGGAACTTGCGGTGGCTGGAATTGATTTTCATCAACTCCTCTAGGGTTTCTGGAATATTGGGGTATTTATAGAGCAAAGAGGCGGTGCGGGAGGCCACCAAGGTGGGCACAACCCACCCATGCGCGCCCTTGTGGGTTGCTCCCCTCGGAGCTCCCCTCAGGTACTTTCGTGGCCCATTGGATGTCTTCTGGTCCAAAAAAATCCATAAAAAATTTCGCTGCGTTTGGACTCCGTTTGGAACTAATTTCCTGCGATGTAAAAACAAGCAGAGAATAACAACTGGCACTGGGCACTATGTCAATAGGTTAGTATCAAAAAATGATATAAAATGACTATGAAATGATTGTAAAACATTCAAGAATGATAATATAACAGCATGGAACAATAAAAAATTATAGATACGTTGGAGACATATCAGAATCCTCAAGCTTAATTCCCGCTCGTCCTCGAGTAGGTAAATGATAAAAACAGAATTTTTCATGTGGAATGCCGCCTAACATGTTCATCACATAATCTTTTCTTTGTAGCATGGACATTTGGACTTTTATATGGTTCAAAGAAATAGTGTAGTTTTGACATGAAGACTTTAATACTCAAGCATACCAACAAGCAACCATGTCTTTAAAATATCAACACTAAAACAAGTTATCCCTAGCCCATTATGCTCAACCATTGATCCATTCATGAAATACACTCAAATATTAGCTACACCCAATGCTCAAATACGATCATAGTGCCCCTTAGTTGGTGCTTTATAAGAGAAGACGGAGACTCAAGTTCAAAAATAATTTTTTTCATAAAGTAAAAGAAAGGCCCTTCGCAAAGGGAAGCAGAGATTTGTAGAGGTGCCACATCTCAAAGCGAAAATTGAGAGATAAAAATATTTTGGGAGACATACATTTCCCACCAACGAAAACAACTTAGAGCTCCCAACACTTTCCATGCTAGATACATCATAGACGGTTCCCAAACAGAAAATAAAGTTTATTCATTTTTCCACCATTACTTTCACTTTCCATAGCTTGTCCGTATCCACGGGTGCCCTCCATACCAACACTTTCCAAGGAATTTGTTATTTTACAACATAAAGTAAATTCATTTTTCATTTCAGGACTGGGCATCCATAATACCTTTTCCGTACTCTCATGCGATGACAAGTGAATAAACACTCATCGTGAGAATAACACATATAGCATGGAAAATATTGGCCACCCCTCACCGCCCGCGAGCAGTACGAGCACACAAAAGAGAATTTTATTTTGAAAATTAGAGATGGCACATGCAAATTTGCTTATAATGGCACGGAAATACCGCATATCGGTAGGTATAGTGGACTCATATGGCAAAACTGGTTTAAAGGGTTTTGGATGCACAAGTAGTGATCATACTTAGTGCAAAATGAAGGCTAGCAAAAAGATTGAGAAGCGACCAACCAAGAAACAAAAAATCTCCTATCAAAGCATTAAGCATAAGTTACACCGAATAATGCAACACAAGTAGGATATAAATTTCATTGCATAACTATTGACTTTTATGCTTGCATAGGGAATCACAAACCTTAACATCAAATTCTTACTAAAACACAATTACTCGTCAACATGACTCACGTATTACATCATCATATCTCGAAACCATTACTAAGAATCAAATTTAATTTGTCCACTAATCTTCATGAAAGTTTTTATTATATCCTTCTTGGATATCTATCACTTTGGGACTATTTTCATATGTTGCTTTTGATAAGCTCAAACAATTTTAAGTGAAGAACATGAACATAATATTTCTCTCTCAAAATAATATAAGTGAAGCAAGAGATAATTTCTCAAAAAATTTAAAGACTCCCAAATAAATTTAAGTGAAGCATGAGAGCATTTCTTCAAAAATAACAAAGTTCACCATGCTCAAAAAGATATAAATGAAGCACTAGAGCAATTCCATGGTTCTAAAAATTTAAGGGAAGCATAGGAGCAAGCATAGCATAATTTTTGGCTCTCTCAAAAAGGTGTGTCAAGCAAGGATTCAAGAATTAAAACACAAAGCAAAACAAGCAAAGACTCATATCACACAAGACGCTCCAAGAAAAACTCATAATATGTGACGAATAAAAATATAGCTCCAAGTAAATTACCGATGGTTGTTAGAAGAATGAGGGGATGCCACTCGGGGGCATCCACAATCTTAGTTGCTTGCTACTTCTTGAATATTATCTTGGGGTGCCTCGAGCATCCCCAAGCTTAGCCTTTTGCTAATGCTTATTCCTTCATCCATCGTAAGATCACCCAAAACTTGAAAACTTCAATCACACAAAACTCAACAAAATCTTCGTGAGATCTGTTAGTATAAGAAAGCAAACCACTACTATAAGTACTGTTGCAAACCCATTCATATTTTATTTTTGCATTATATCTACTGTATTCCAACTTTTCTATGGAAAAAACTCTTCAAAAAAACCATTTAGATATATTATAACCAAGCACTCTTGCAGCCCTCTTAGGCCATCAGTACTTTTAGTCGTCGGATGTACGTTTGTTGGAGTTTATGGCCAACTGATTAAACTTTAAGCGCAACACTTAACACGACTAAAATGGGAAGCTGCTCTCGCAGCAAAATTGGAGGCATGTGGTTAATTGGGCCGTTGCTTTCACTGAAGCCCATTGAGACCACACGAGGAAACAACCGAATAAGCGACCCACCCGTCGTTTATATCAAAAAAGAAAAAAAGAGCGAACCCATCTCTCGACTCCCCTCTTTCCTTCCTTTATGTCCCCCATTTCTTTTTTGCGGCGCCTCCCCACCCCAACCCTAGCCGGCTAGCTGCCCCAAGATCTATAGCGCCACATGGTCTCTCTCTCTGTCTCCAATCCTAACCGCGGATCAGCACCGCGGCAGCCCATGTGCCCTTTCATCTTGGTAGCATGAATCCCACATCGCCGCCTCCGCCAGGGAGGTCCACTACTCGCCTTCTCCATCTCCCCAGTGGCCGGCGGCGGTTATGACGAAGCAGAGGCTGCGGTAAGGTTCGCTCTTGGCCGCAAGGGCAACAAACCATTACGTGTCTTGCCTACGCCCCATGACTATTTGCTACTTTGCTCCTTGCATTCCTCATCCAAGTGCTCCGTGTGTTGGTTGACTTTTGCCTCTTCGATGACCAAATACGGGAATTTCATATGCTACATTTAGATTATATCACATTTTTGTTGGAACCAACAAAGGGAATAATTTTCTTGTGTCTAATATAGGCAGTCCTACCTGAACTTGTAGCTCTCTTTTTTCAATCTTGCTTAGCATCTGAGTCAACATTTCATATTAAATCTTCTCATTTCTTATGCTACATTCAGATTATTGCACAGAGCTTGTCATGGGAAGAGAGGATGATCTTAAGATAGAAATACTCAAATACCTTGATACTTTTAACAGAAAGGACACTTAGTCTTGAAGGTATTGGTCCAGTATGTTGTCTTAGCCTTGATGTTTAATATTTCCCTACTTTGTCTTGTCTCTACACGTTTACCTTATCTGCATTTTATGCATTAACTAGCAACTTACATTTTTTTTGCACAACTAAATAACATATGATGAATCAAAAGAAGCTCCGAACAAGTATGGTGTGCAACATTTGAGACAACAATCAAAGAAAAATGATTGCTAAAGCAGATACAGTTCATGTGAGTGATCTCAGCATAAATTATATGTTGCCTTATTGCTCTCGGGAAGGGAACATTGACATGATGCTCCAAGGTAGAGACAACCATCTAACTCTGTTCCCATATTGCTTTGAAGTTCACTTCTTAGTACTATGTATTCTGCACTGTATCGAGTATTAATTGAATATGAGTCCCTCCTTTGGATACTAAAGTAGCAAAGTATTTGTAAGTAATTTATATTTGATATTTCCACTTGCTACAAGTCCATAATTGGGATAAATACATGATATAGCCTGACATGGATTTGAAACTTTTTACTTATGTTTTTATCAGGTTGATAAATGCTCTCCACTAGAGGATCCAATGATTTCTTATGGGTACCTCATAGCCAAGATAAGGTCTCTAAAATGACAGCGAATGTTGGACAAGTATTTGAAACAGTGCAACCATGTTTGAGTCAAGAAGTTCAGTACAATTAGTTTGACTAGACAGGCACAAGGGCTTTGCTCCTACAACCATCTTTGTGGTATGGTTATAATGCTCGCAGGAAATATTTTTTGTTCACGTGTCTGGTTCAGATACTTCAAAACCTACAAGCTTATGATGTGCTGGTTTTAACCATGTAGAATAAGAATGATTGCAGACATATATATAGGAGAATAGGGTGTATGTTTTGGAGTAAAGCAGATTCTTAGAGTGAACCATGATGATGTACTATTTGCTGCAGAGTTCTGCCGATTTAGCTGAATAGAAGGGACAAACAACCACTATTCTGCCATTAAGATGTTCTCATACTTGTGAGAAAAGTTACACAGTGAACTGTTGTTGAAATATTAAAATACGTACATGTATTTGGATTTGTTAGTGAAGTTGACAAAAAGATCACCAGAATTCTTTGTGGGAAAATCCTTGAATATTGCTATTTATATGTTAGTAGATACTAAGGTGATATAAAGACCATGAGTAATATAAATAAATATGCCTCACCACTATATTGAGCCAATGTATATGTAAACTATTGGACTTTTTTATGCATTTAACTTTTCTTAAAGATTATTTATTTATTTTTGAAAATAGATGGCATGGGCACGTTAACACACCTTTTATTTCACTTCATGAAAATTTAACTTTTTTTCAATTCATATCGTGTGGAAATTTCTACCATTCTATGCAACAAATGGAGGGGCGCGGCAACGCTTGCTTGCTTTGGTTGTATATTTGTGTTACTGTCGCCATGTTTAGAAATCTCTCCTTCCTGTTGTCTTTTTACTTTGATAATATTTGATTTGGTTATTGTTCGAGAAGTCTGTAATGGCGTGGCTGATTGATGTAGCTGCCTACTTGCCCAGGAACATGTAAGCCTGTTTGGTCTATGACATCACAAACTTTGTAAATCATTTGGTCGCTGTCAATTTGGCTAGCTCATCCCTCAAATGAAAAATGTCATAGTAGTATGGTGCTTATGCCATCCTTGCTGATAAAGTGCGGCCTTGGAGATTGATTATATGAGAAAGATAGCATTTTTTTATTAACTATGTTCATTGTGGGCTAAGTGGGTTATGAGCAATGCCTCTTTTTTTTAATATCAACTCTGCATTGTAAACGAAATGTCATATTTTCATGATCAAAGCAACAATCTATGAACCAAATGTTGGCATTTAGGAACTTGCATTGCAATGTCTGTCTTTATGAATTTCACAATAATTTGTAGCTATGTAGTAGTGAATTCTAACTGGGGTTATAGAGCTCTTTTGCTGGACTATGTATAACTTACATAGCAAATAAAGGAGCACAAATGCCCACCACATGTACAATTGACCAAATCGACATTAAAATTCACTACTTTGAAAAACAGTAAATCTCAACATATATTTGTTTCAATCTCTAACATTAAAGTGCATAAATAGACGGGCGCAGCAATGCGCGCCATCATTGATCTAGTAGAATCATCAAAACAAGCACACAACGCAAAGAAAACAGAATCTCTCAAAAACAGAACAGTCTGTAGCAATCTGACTACTTCGAATACTTCTATAACTCCAAAAGTTCTTAAAAATTTGGACGACCTGAATAATTTGTTTATTAATCTTCTACAAAAAGAATCAACTCAAAAGCACTCTTCTGATAAAAATGAAAAATAATTTCGTGAGCGCAAAAGTTTCTGTTTTTCAGCAAGATCAAATCAACTCTCACCCAAATCATCCCAAAGGCCTTGCTTGGCACAAACACTAATTTAAACCACAAAACACATCTAACCAGAGGCATAATTGTGTATTTTATTGAAAACAAAAAGAAAACCAAAAAGCAAAAAGATACAAGTTGGGTTGCCTCCCAACGAGCGCTATCGTTTTACGCCCCTAGCTAGGCATAACGCATAGGATCTAAGTGTTGTCCTCCGTGATGTTTGCCACTTTAGTAAGGATCTTTTCAAATCCGGGAGGCTCTTTGTGATTACCTAAATTTTTCGGGAAAGAAACCATCTTGAGATCTTTTTATAAAATATCCAACCGTTTATTGCAAAGGTTAATCAAAGTGTTCATCCGGTTGATGCTACCGTTGAGATGTTTAAGAGGTTCATTATATTTTTGCAACCCGACCATATGCTTATGCAAATCACCAAGTTTGTCTAAAATTTGAGCTCCCTATGGGGTGAAAGAAAACCATTTCTTTTGTGGTGGAACCCCCAAATTTCTTCTAAGATTTCATAGGCAACATTGACATCAAGCTCAATAAAATTCCCTTTTGCGACAAAATCTAAAAGTTGTCTATGATGCAAAGCCAACCCCACATAAAAATTTCTAAGCAAATTTTTTGCGTCTCCCTTTAAATTGCAAACACGATAGGACTCCATTAGCCTATACCAAGCATCTTTCAAAGTTTCTCGTTGTCTTTGTTTGAAGTATAAAACTTCAAAATCTGGTAACAAAGGAGGAGCGTTCAAACCAGTCATTGTGATGAGAGAACAAGAACACGGATAGATCTGACGAGAAAATAGCGAATGCAAAAGAGGGCGAATAAAACAAATTTTTTTTGTGAAGTGGGGGAGAGGAAAAAGAGAGGCAAATAAAAAATAATGTAAACTACGAGGAGATGAGATTTGCGATTAGGAACCTGGTTGATGTTGATGATCCTCCCTGGTATTTCCCCAAAGAGGAAGAGATGATGCAGCATAACGACCGTAGGTATTTCCCTCAATGATGATACCAAGGTTATCGAACCAGTAGGAGAACCAAGCAACACAACGTAAATAGCCCCTGCACACAAATAACAAATACTCGTAACCCGACATGTTATAGGGGTTGTCAATCCCTTTCGGGTAACGGTGCCTCAAATTGGCGAGAAGACGCGACAAAGTTGTAATAGATAGGATAAATAGATCACAAATAAAATAAAGTGCAGCAAGGTATTTTTGTATTTTTGGTTTAATAGATCTGAAAATAAAATAAAAGGAAAATAGATCGCAAAGGCAAATATGATGAAAAGAGACCCGGGGGCCGTAGGTTTCACTAGTGGCTTCTCTCGAGAAAAGTAGCAAATAGTGGGAAAACAATTACTATTGGGTAATTGATAGAACTTCAAATAATCATGATGATATCCAGGAAATGATCATTATATAGGCATCACGTCCAAGATTAGTAGACCAACTCCTACCTGCATCTACTACTATTACTCCACACATCGACCGCTATCCAGGATGCATCTAGTGTATTAAGTTCATGGAAAAATAGAGTAATGCAATAAGAATGATGGCATGATATAGACAAGATCTATTTATGTAGAAATAGACCCCATCTTGTTATCTTTAATAACAACGATACATATGTGTCGTTTCCCTTTCTGTCACTGGGATCAAGCACCGTAAGGTTGAACCCATCACAAAGCACCTCTTCCCATTGCAAGATAAATAGATCAAGTTGGCCAAACAAAACCCAAACATTGGAGAAAAAATACGAGGCTATAAGCAATCATGCATATAAGAGATCGAAGAAGACTCAAATAACTTTCATGGATAAAAACATAGATCTGATCATAAACTCAAAGTTCATTGGATCCCAACAAACACATCGCAAAAAGACTTACATCATATGGATCTCCAAGAGACCATTGCATTGAGAATCAAGAGAGAGGGAGAGAGAAAGAGAGAGAAAGAGAGAGATAGAGAGAGAGAGATAGAGAGAGAGAGAGATAGATAGATAGATAGATAGATAGATAGATAGAGGAAGCCATCTAGCTACTAACTATGGACCCGTAGGTCTATAAAGAACTACTCACGCATCATCGGAGAGGCACCAATGGACATGATGAACCCCTCCGAGATGGTGCCTAGATTGGATCTGGTGTTTTTGGAACTTGCGGCGGCTGGAATTGATTTTCGTCGACTCCTCTAGGGTTTCTGGAATATTGGGGTATTTATAGAGCAAAGAGGCGGTGCAGGAGGCCACCGAGGTGGGCACAACTATTGGAAATATGCCCTAGAGGCAATAATAAAATGATTATTATTATATTTCCTTGTTCATGATAATTGTCTATTATTCATGCTATAATTGTGTTATCCGGAAATCGTAATACATGTGTGAATAAATAGACCACAACATGTCCCTAGTGAGCCTCTAGTTGACTAGCTCGTTGATCAACTGATAGTCATGGTTTCCTGACTATGGACATTGGATGTCGTTGATAACGGGATCATATCATTAGGAGAATGATGTGATGGACAAGACCCAATCCTAAGCATAGCACAAGATCGTGTAGTTCGTTTGCTAGAGCTTTTCCAATGTCAAGTATCTTTTCCTTAGACCATGAGATCGTGTAACTCCCGGATACCGTAGGAGTGCTTTGGGTGTACCAAACGTCACAACGTAACTGCGTGACTATAAAGGTATACTACGGGTATCCCCGAAAGTGTATATTGGGTTGACACGGATTGAGACTGGGATTTGTCACTCCGTATGACGGAGAGGTATCTCTGGGCCCACTCGGTAATGCATCATCATAATGACCTCAAAGTGACCAAGTGTTTGGTCACGGGATCATGCATTACACTATGAGTAAAGTGACTTGCCGGTAACGAGATTGAACGAGGTATTGGGATACCCATGATCAAATCTCGGGAAAGTAACATACCGATTGACAAAGGGAATTGTATACGGGGTTACTTGAATCATCAACATCGTGGTTCATCCGATGAGATCATCGTGGAACATGTGGGAGCCAACATGCGTATCCAGATCCCGCTGTTGGTTATTGACCGGAGAGTCGTCTCGGTCATGTCTGCGTGTCTCCCGAACCCGTAGGGTCTACACACTTAAGGTTCGGTGACGCTAGGGTTGTAGAGATATTAGTATGCAGTAACCCGAAAGTTATTCAGAGTCCCGGATGAGATCCCGGATGTCACGAGGAGTTCCGGAATTTTCCGAAGGTGAAGAATTATATATAGGAAGTCAGGTTTTGGCCATCGGGAAAGTTTCGGGGGTCACCGATATTGTACCGGGACCACCGGAAGGGTCCCGGGGGTCCACTGGGTGGGGCCACCTATCCCGGAGGGCCCCATGGGCTGAAGTGGGAGGGGAACCAGCCCCTGGTGGGCTGGTGCGCCCCCCTTGGGCGCCCCCTGCGCCTAGGGTTGGAAACCCTAGGGGTGGGGGCGCCTCCACCTGGCTTGGGGGGCAAGTTTCCCCCCTGGCCATCGCCCTCCTTGGAGATTGGATCTCCTAGGGCCGGCGCCCCCCCTAGGGGCCCTATATATAGTGGGGGGAGGGGAGGGAGGTCAGCCGCACCCCAAGTCTCTGGCGCCTCCCTCTCCCTCCGCAACACCTCTCCCTCTTGTAGAGCTTGGCGAAGCCCTGCCGAGATCGCTGTTGCATCCACCACCACGCCGGCGTGCTGCTGGATCTCCATCAACCTCTCCTTCCCCCTTGCTGGATCAAGAAGGAGGAGATGTCTTCCCCAACCGTACGTGTGTTGAACGCGGAGGTGCTGTCCGTTCAGCACTAGGATCATCGGTGATTTGGATCACGACGAGTACGACTCCGTCAACCCCGTTGTCTTGAACGCTTCCGCTCACGATCTACAAGGGTATGTAGATGCACTCCTCTCTATCGTTGCTAGATGAACTCCATAGATTGATCTTGGTGAAGCGTAGATTTTTTTTATTTTCTGCAACGTTCCCCAACAGTGGCATCATGAGCTAGGTCTATGCGTAGTTTCTTTGCACGAGTAGAACACAAATTTGTTGTGGGCATAGATGTTGTCAATTTTATTGCCACTACTAGTCTTATCTTGTTTCGGAGGCATCGTGGGATGAAGCGGCCCGGACTGACCTTACACGTACGCTTACGTGAGACAGGTTCCACCGACTGACATGCACTAGTTGCATAAGGTGGCTAGCGGGTGTCTGTCTCTCCCACTTTAGTCGGATCGGATTCGATGAAAAGGGTCCTTATGAAGGGTAAATAGAAATTGGCATATCACGTTGTGGCTTTCACGTAGGTAAGAAACGTTCTTGCTAGAACCCTATTGCAACCACGTAAAAACATGCAACAACAATTAGAGGACGTCTAACTTGTTTTTGCAGCATATGCCTTGTGATGTCATATGGCCAAAAGTTGTGATGAATTATATATATGTGATGCATACGGTGGCTAGCGGGTGTCTGTCTCTCCCACTTTAGTTGGAGCGGATTCGATGAAAAGGGTCCTTATGAAGGGTAAATATAAGTTGACAAATCACATTGTGGCTTTATCATAGGTGAGAAAACGTTCTTGCTAGAACCCTATTGCAGCCACGTAAAAGATGCAACAACAATTAGAGGACGTCTAACTTGTTTTTGCAGCAATTGCTTTGTGATGTGATATGGCCAGAAGTTGTGATGAATGATGAATGATATATTGTGATGTATGAGATCATGTTCTTGTAATAGGAATCACGACTTGCATGTCGATGAGTATGACAACCGGCAGGAGCCATAGGAGTTGTCTTAATTATTGTATGACCTGCGTGTCAATGATTAAACACCATGTAATTACTTTACTTTATTGCTAAACCGTTAGCCATAGTAGTAGAAGTAATAGTTGGCGAGCAACTTCATGTAGACACGATGATGGAGATCATGATGATGGAGATCATGCTGTCATGCCGGTGACGAAGATGATCATGGAGCCCCGAAGATGGAGATCAAAGGAGCTATATGATATTGGCCATATCATGTCACTATTTGATTGCATGTCATGTTTATCATGTTTTTGCATCTTATTTGCTCAGAACGACGGTAGTAAATAAGATGATCCCTCATAATAATTTCAAGAAAGTGTTCCCCCTAACTGTGCGCCATTGCGAAAGTTCATTGTTTCGAAGCACCACGTGATGATCGGGTGTGATAGATTCCAACGTCCACATACAATGGGTGTAAGACAGATTTACACATGCAAAACACTTATGTTAACTTGACGAGCCTAGCATGTACAGACATGGACTCGGAACACAAGGGACCGAAAGTTCGAACATGAGTCGTATGGAAGATACGATCAACATGGAGATGTTCACCGATGATGACTAGTCCGTCTCACATGATGATCGGACACGGCCTAGTTGACTCGGATCATGTATCACTCAGATGACTAGAGGGATGTCTAATCTGAGTGGGAGTTCATTAAATAATTTGATTAGATGAACTTAATTATCATGAACTTAGTCTAAAAACCTTTGCAAAATGTCTTGTAGATCAAATGGCCAACGCTCATGTCAACCTCAACTTCAACGCGTTCCTAGAGAAAACCAAGCTGAAAGATGATGGCAGCAACTATTCAGACTGGGTCCGGAACCTGAGGATCATCCTCATAGCTGCCAAGAAAGCATATGTCCTAGAAGGACCGCTAGGTGAAGCACCCATCCCATAGAACCAAGACGTTATGAACGCTTGGCAGTCACGTGGGCGAACAGCTCCCGACGAACCCTGCCCCGCCTTGATTGGAGAACGAGCACGTATTGTACCTTGCAAAGAATGAAAACGGTTAGTATGCAACATATGGATGATTTAAGGATTCACAAAGGACACTGATATTATGCTTTGCACCTCGTGAATGCCGAGAGGTCTGATCGTCTCACGACGTTCCTCTGTTCCTCCTGGATCGCATCCGCACCCTCCGTGGTCGATCTCGACCTCTTTAGGCTCAGCTCAAGATATGGCATGGCGTTCTCACGGTCGGCGTCTTTCCCTTCCGGCACTTGTGAGGAGCAGTTAGGAGCATCTATTGCTCTAGCTGCCTGTTGGGCGTCCATGTTTTTGGCCATCGAACCGATTAGGTCAGCAGCTCGAACAATTGGCTCATCCGAATTTTCCATAACTGTATCGTTGGAGTTGTTCTGTGGCAGATACTCACACCGTCCATTATCTGTTGGTTTGACCGAACTCTCGTTCGGGGAGGATTGATCATCTGTGTTCAAATTACCAGGGGCACCTATCTCCAGCTCCTTCCCTTTGAACTCATCACCTGGAAAACATATTGGAATTTATTTAGTCAGTACAAAATGGCACAAGTAGCAGGCTTTTGGTTCAGTTGCACAGTGAGCCGGTTGAGCACTTGAGCATACCATACCATTAGTTTCTTTTGGTTTCTGGCATTTTTTGTTATCTGTACCTCTTAATCTATTGCTGCATATCTCTGACTTGAGGTGGCTCACATGCGCGCAAGTGCTATCAGGAGGATCAACTGACTGATCCGGAGACATGTCCTGTGGACTGTCGATCTCAACGGCACGCTTTGTCCATGAGCTCTGCGCGTTAAAATAAATTGATGAGAAAACTTGTTCAGATGCAGATACTTCTCACATATCTAAGTATTCTACTTACAGCAGTTGATTCAAGTTTCAAAGTCCAAACAACTAGCATATGTTTCAAATCTTACTATCCAGCAGTTTCCTCGTACAGTTTAAGCAAAGACTTCTACTACACTAGAGTAAAATACAGACCTGTCTAAGTTCGGTAGTTTACAAAAAGAATGAGTCATGTAGTAGTCACAGATAATTTGTTTGCTATATGGACAAATTGACCTCTAGTGCACTAGCAGAAGCAGTTAGTTGCATTCAGTTTTATCTAGCTTCCTTATCCTAAAAATTGTTGTGTTCAGTCTTGTCTGGAAATATTACAGATAGTAGTAAAAAAAAACATAAAAATCTCATACCTGAGTGCCACTACCATTATCGCTGCCATCCCTTGCATTGAGCCCCATGCTGGCATCGTCGTTGCGGTTATTGCTGTTATTATTGGAATCGTCAGCGCTCTTTGATTTGGTACACTTCTGCGTCTGAATGGCACTTCCACTACCACTGCCACTGGACTGAGTTCCATGAAAACAACTTTGTTTTAGTACCCAGTACCATACCAGTAAAAGATGCACTAGTAAGCTGGAAGGACACAAGTGAAACTAGGAACTGAAGCAGCAGCAGCAGCAGCAGTAGTATTTCTGAATGATGATACACCATGAGAGATAGTAACTTACGCTGTGAGAGCGTCTCCACACATGCGCCCAAAGGTTCTTAAGCTCGTTCTTACGTATCGGCTTGGCCAAGAAGTCAGCAGCACCATTTGACAGGCAACTGAGGACCGTGCCCATCGAATTGTGCGACGACATCACTGGAAACCAAGAAGATATAAATCTATGCACGTGGACGAAATGGACCTGATACTGAAACATTATAGCGGCGAGGGGGTGCTTACTGATGACGGGGATGTCCTTGCAGACCTCGTGGTTCATGATCCTGCCGAGCAGGTCGATCCCGGAGAGACCGCCGTGCATGAAGACCTCTGTCAGAACAAGGTCGATGTTGCTCTGCATGTCCTGGAGATACGCCCACGCCTGGTGGCCGTTTTCAGCAGGGATAACTGAACATGACAGACAACCAACGCCCAGATTTAGTACCTCCATGACGACCGAGCCAGTGCAAATTAACACCGGTAGTAGCTGAGACAGAGTATGAGTAAGGACCTTGGTACATGCAGTGGCGGAGCAGGGCGGTGACGACCTGCCGGGTGGAGTCGTCGGTCTCCACGAGCAGGACCCGGATGGTCTTCCTGTGGAGGAACTCCTCCCAGCAGCGCGGCTGGGCGGCATGGTCCCCTTGAGGCGACGGCGGCTGCTGCTGCTGCTGGTGGTGATGACGGTCCATGGCGCTAGGAGGAGGCGGCCTGACTCCAAGAGGAAACATGTTGGGGTCGTTTGGTGGTTGACGGCGAGGGAGGAGGCGCGCATAATAGCACAACCAGCAGTACGCTGCCGTGAGTAATAATCGAACCTCGGTCGCATCCGGCGTGCGTGCGTGCGTTCGTCGACGGCGGGCCACCGAATCAAATCAAGAAAACAAAACGCAAAAAACACAGAGAAGAGCAAGTGGTTGAGACGGAGCGGAATGAATCGTCTCCTCGAATGGAGCTGCCGGCGGCTAAAAGGGGGGCAGTAGCAGACAAGGCGGCGAGCCGGTTAATCTCCAGCAATTTCCGGGCACATATTATTAGCTAGAGAGAGGGCCTGGAGTGAAGGAAGGAGCATGCCCTGGATCCACACGCAGATTGAAACGGATGATTCGATCCCCAATCGGGCAGGAACAGAGCAGACGAGTGACAGACAGGCGGGAGCTCACCTCGCGTTTGTCGCGCTGCGCTGCCTGTCAGGTTGAGGAGGAGGAGGACGACGAAGACGCGGGAGGGGGCGCGGCCATGGACGGCGGCGGCGACTGCAGTCGAGTCGAGCAGAGGAGTAGTCCGCGTGTGTGTGTGTGTGTGCGGGAAGCGAAGGGGGGCGGAGGAGTAGATATTGGGGGAGGGGGCGGGTGACGTGGACGAAATGGAGGCGGGGAGCGCCGGTGGTGGGGCCCCGGGGCGGCCAGAAAGAGATCCCCGTAAATCAAAAGCCGCGCGCTCCACACCCCGCCGCACCCGCGCTGGATCCGCATATCTTTTCTGCCCTCCGGAGGCGCCCAGCCCGGGCCAGCGGATCACCGGGGGATGTGGATTTTGTGGGCCCCGCCTGGCGGCCGGTGGCGGAAGCAAACGGAGGAGCTGCTTGGCGCCGGGACAAACCGGGTGCCGACGCGTGGACGGACGGCTGCCCTCGCTCGCCTCTCAATCAACTCCTTGGCAACGGTGGTGGAGTCGAAGGAGTCGAGGGGAGCCCTGGAACGCTGGAGCCGTCAACTCAATCCATCCTCTTCGACCAGCCCTAGTGTGAAGAAGCGCTTGCCATGGATTTTGCTCGTGTGACCAAATACCGCTCCAAGGTTCCGCCCCCTTTCAAATCCTCCCTCGGTTTTCTTTTTTGCTCTGCATACAGGATTTGTCTGAAGCCAACTTCATAGAGAAAGAAGTACACGGCTGATGATGTGCGTAAGGCTGCGTTTAGCATCGGCGATCTTAAGGCCCCAGGTCCCGATGGGCTTCATGCCATTTTTTTCAAAAAATATTGGCATATTCTGGGAGATGATATTATCCAACAAGTCTTGCTAGCTATTAATTCCAGGAAGATCCCACCTGAATGGAATGAGACAACGATCGTTATGATCCCGAAGATGGACACACCAGAGTTGGTAACTCAATTTCGTCCAATTAGTCTATGCAATGTCCTATATAAAATTGTGTCCAAAATGCTAGCTTTCCGTTTGAAAAGTATTCTACCTGATATTATTTCGCCCACCCAAAGTGCCTTTGTACCTGGGAGGATGATCACGGATAATATTCTAATTGCATATGAATGTATACACAAGATCAAGAATAAAAGAGCTGGTCGAACAGGGTTATGTGCAGTCAAGTTAGATATGCATAAAGCATATGACAGAGTGGAATGGTCTTTCCTTCGTCATATGATGTCAGCTTTGGGTTTCCACGGCCAATTTATTAAGATGATGATGTCATGTGTAAGCTCGGTCAGCTACAGAGTGAGATTTAATTCTCATGAAACAGGGTCTTTCACACCTACGAGGGGCATTCGACAGGGTGATCCCCTTTCCCCATATATGTTCCTACTGTGTGCAGAAGGTCTGTCCAGTTTATTGGAGTTTGAAGAAGAAGCTGGTGGCATAGAGGGAATAAGAGTGTGCAGAAATGCACCATCAGTATCACATCTTTTATTTGCTGATGACTCTCTCATTCTCATGAACGCAGATGTCCTAAATGCAGCTTCCTTACAACATGTTCTGGATACCTACTGTCAGAGTTCGGGACAATTGGTGAGCCTATCAAAATCTAGTGTGTACTTCAGTCCTAACACCCCTCTGGTAACAAAAACTGAGGTTTGTCAACTATTACATATTGATACTGAAGCTTTGTCTGACAAATATCTTGGGCTGCCTGCAATGGTAGGAGCGGATAGGAGTGACTGCTTCCGATATTTCTGTGAAAGAATAAAAGAAAGATTGAAAGGATGGATGGAGAAGCAACTATCTACAGGTGGTAAGGAAATACTTATTAAATCTATAGCTCAAGCAATCCATGTTTTTGCCATGTCAGTATTCAGCCTACCGAAGGGGATTTGCAAGGAGATCACGGATTTGATAGCTCAATTCTGGTGGGGTGATGACGAAGATCATAAAAGAATGCATTGGTACACTTGGTGGAAACTTTGTTACCCGAAGAATGAAGGAGGAATGGGCTTCAGGGATCTTTATTCCTTCAATTTGGCTATGCTGTCTAAGCAGTGTTGGCGTCTCATTAACAATCCGGAGTCGCTATGTGCTCGGGTTCTGAAAGCAAAGTACTACCCGAATGGAAGCCTACTCCAAGCAACCCTAAAAAGTGGGGCTTCATTCATTTGGCAGAGTATAATGAAGGGATTAGAGACTTTTAAATTGGGATATGTTTGGCGAATTGGAACCGGTGAGCATGTGAAAATATGGACCGATCCATGGGTACCATCGAGTCCTAACAGGAAGGTAATCTCGAGCAGGGGACAGTCTATCCTTTCTTCGGTTAGCGACCTCATTGACCCTTACACCGGGGCATGGGATGAAGCGTTGATCCGCTCTATCTTCAACCCAGTGGACGTCCAAAGGATCTTGCAAATTCCCTTGAGTACGGCAGCTTTTGAGGATTTTATTGCCTGGAACCCTGATCGGAGAGGGGTCTTTACTGTCCGATCAGCTTATCACACACAATGGGTTCAGACTTACCGGCAGCATGCAAATGTTTGGGCATGTCCGTCTGGCTCAACTACACCGGAAATCTGGAGTAGAGTTTGGAAACTGCAAGTCCCTCGTAAGGTGCAGATTTTCTGTTGGTGCGCTCTCCACGGAATAATACCTTTGAAAGCAATACTCACAAACAGACATGTAGGCTCTAATGGATCTTGCCCGATCTGTCACCAGGCTGCGGAAGATGTGCGTCACCTGTTCTTCGAATGCACACATGCTCACGAGTTATGGCAGAGACTAGGCATTCTGGATATAATCGAAGAAGCTATAACATTTGATCGCTCGGGATCAATCATATTTGAACACCTACTGTTGGCGGAAGACAGGGCACTACCTCTCAAACCCAGTCTTGATGTGAAACATGTGCTGGCTGTTGGAGTTTGGTATCTATGGTGGGTTAGGCGTGAGTTAACGCATGGAGGAGCGCCACCTTCACCAACAAGGTGGCCACTCTCCGTCCTAGTGATAGCGACTAACTACCATCAGATAAATAGTAGGAACCGGGCAATACAGGAGCATACATGGAGAAAACCAGAGCCGAACTTTGTGAAAGTCAATGTGGATGCGTCTTTCCATTTGGACGAGGGAACTGGAGCTACGACGGCGGTCATTAGGGATCACAAAGGTAACTTTGTGGCTGCCCAATGCCGCTATATCCAATTTGCAGCGGACGTGGTGACCACGGAAGCGTTGGCTATGCGCGATGGACTGTTTTTTGCCAATACCCTGGGTTTTTCTCGAGTTGAAGCATAGTCTGATTCCCTCATGGTGATTGATGCTTGCACTGGACAAACAAGATGGTGGGACACTGCAACGACAATATTTGCGGAGTGTGTGGATGCGGCTACGTCTATTGGGAAGGTCACTTTTAATCATTGTTTTCGATCATGTAATGATGCGGCGCATGTGCTAGCTAAACATATTTTTTGTAATAAGGTTTCTAGTAGCTGGACGGACGAGCCACCCGGCTGTCTTGTTTCCAGACTTGTGGATGATGTTTTACTGCTTTAATTTGCAATAAAGCTAGCCATAATGGTCTTCCCTAAAAAAAACTTCATAGAGAAAGAAATATCAACGTTCACACTACGAAATCGGATAAGATCCTTTCAGTTCTCTTCGCATTGCTTTGAATGTCTTTAGATGCATCACACAATTAATTTTCATGGCTCTTGCGCATATGACCCAAGTACCACGCAAGAGTTTGCCATGGATTCTTCGGCCTTACTAGGGTGAAGTGTGAAGAGTTTGTCATGGATTTCACTCGTATTTTTTTCTTGCGAGGGAAAAATGAGTTTTATTCCATGATAAGTAGAGTTACATCCAAGACGCAAAAAACCCTTAATACACATATGTCCTTGATGTAACCACACATGTGTGGTGCACTCAATGCCAGTAGGATGTGAAGACGACCAAGGCCAGCCTTACTGCTACGGTGCTATACAGTGTGCGCATACTTTGTCCGTCACGCCCCAGACGATGGCCAGGGCTGCCTGGGGCCTGACGCCGCTCCTGTTCGGTATAGCTATAGATTGCCATGGATTTTGCTCTTACGGCCGAATTGCCACTCAGAAGTTTCGCTCTTTCAAATATCCTACTAACTTTACCTTTTAATTTTGAGCAAAATCTGTGTGCAGTTTAAGAGATAATCAATTATCAGTATTTTGAAAATTGAAAAGTATATTAAAATATTACTCCCTCCGTAAAGAAATATAAGAGCATTTAGATCACTAAAGTAGTGATCTGAATGCTCTTATATTAGTTTACAGAGGGAGTATCTTTCAACCTACTCTAGTTAGTTATTTAAGAGAATGCAATTATGAAATTTTGACTCAAATTTGGTTGAAACTTGAACATTTTCAAAAAATGGAACTGTTACAGTTAACCATACGTGTTGTCCTTTCTATTCTAGTCAAATTTGAGTAATATTCAAGATGAATAAAGTTATCATTTTTATCGATACAAAAATTTGGGCAAATTTTAGAACTTTAGATGGGAAAAAAACCTGAAAAGGTTACGGTACAACTCATAGATTTGGGTGGTTCAAACATATTGCTTTTAGTCTTTTCCCTGTTTACTAACATGTTGACCTATTTACCTAACAGGCAAAATGGTCAGCATATAAAATCTAGCAAGGTTTTATCTCCTATACATAATCAATGTCTTGTCAACTCCTTGTAGTATTGTATCTATACCTGTTGTGAATTCAAAATCTTAGTGACATATTCACAAGAAATTCAAGTGCTATTTTGAGCACATAAAATGTTCTTTAAGTAGTTTGATCGGTTGGAAATGCGGTATAATCTTGTTGACCGTAACTAATTTCTTTAATATTCCTTGCTAGTTAAAATAGTTTACGGATGAGAGTGTGATTGTGAGATGACCGCGGGTTTAGTTACTCCAGCCTTGATGTTGTCTGGCTGTACTTTGGCCACCATCTATAGTTCATATGTTTTTATTCACTCTGCATATTAGCTTTTGCCTTGAGTCAGACTTTATAAAGTTTGACCAAATTTATAAAAACGTTATAAAAATTTATAATAACAACTACTCCCTCTGCAAACTAATATAAGACGTTCTTATATTTGTTTACAGAGGGAGTACATATGATATGGAAGTATATATATTCACCGGTAAATCTAATGGTATTGATGTTAGTATATATGTTTATAAATTTGATCAAAGCTTCACTTACAATAAAAGTAATTTGGGAAGCAAATAAAAACGGAGTGAGTATTGAGGGAGTGTCGGCAAATTAAGTAGTTAGGTCGTGTGACTGTACATGCCATCGTTGTAATGTGGATGCATGCACGTGACAGGCAGAATCAAGTTGAGAAATGATAAGGTTCTTTCTTTTGATAACCATCGTGAGGCAACGTGAGCCACTAGGATGTTCCTGTATCACAAGCGCACAAGCTAAGGCCGACACATCATCTCACCAGAATCTATTCCCAAACTATCTTTTGACACATTGCACGACATCCGCATATGCATGCCAATATTCAGTTTTCTCAGCCTCTCACCAAAATCTACTCTGTTCATGTGTTTTCGGCTCCGTCTTTCTCTGCATCCCTTTGAAAATGAAAGTAGTTTCATCAAATATAGTGGTAATAAAGCCACGGGTGAGGTGCTTTGGAGCTTAACCTCCATTGAACCCCCCGTTTTTGGAAAAATATGAAATACATATTTAAAAGTATCAACAAATTCTGTACAAAATCCAATATGTACATATACACTACATATGTGTAAAATTTCGTTAGAAGATAACTTACCATGTGCGCACACAAAAAGATAAATATGTGGATTTATTACCACACAATGTGACTATTATTTTCTTTTATCAGATTTATGTATTTAGGTTCTTTTGCGCTTGTATATACACATGTATTACATGAAAACTTTGTAAATACATTGACCATTCCTATATGTACATATAAAAAAATCCAGATTTTTTTTGGGCTCTTTGAATATATTTCCCCCTTTTTTTTTTGGTAAACCTGGCTTCAATGGAGCTTTGGGATTTCAAAGCAATTTCCATAGAAATGAGAGCGGTGTTTCGGAGCTCGGGTGCATCTGCACCTATGTGAATAGTGATTTCAAAAGAAATACCAAACACACCCGCAAAAAGAAACCAAACAAACTAAAAAAAGTCTGAAATTTTTACACATCAAAGATTAATTAGAGACTTTTCTAGGTGCTTGCAATTTTTTGCACCGAGATGACATCCGAGTAGCTTGGTGCAATAATAATAATAATACATGTGTATAGGTACATTAACCTTACCTGTATGTACATGTAAAAAAAAATTGCGCTTCGAATACACTTTTGGTAAACCTGGCTTTACTGGAGCTCTGGGACTCTAAAGCAATTTCCATAGAAACGAGAGCCGCTACTTCGGCTGCATCTGCACCCATGTGAATAGCAAATTCAAAAGAAATACCAAATAAACTAAAAAAGTCCAAAGAAATTACACATCAAAGTTATAGACTTTTCTAGGTGCTTGCACATTTTCGCGCCGAGATGACATCCGAGTAGCTTGGTACAAAAAAATCGGAGCTAAAAAATGTCCAAAGCTGCAACAAAATTCCAGCTCCATATTTTTTTTTGTACTGAGCTCCTCCTATGTCATATTAGTGTGAAAATTTGCAAGTATCTAGAAGAGTCTCTCGTCTTTCATATGTAAAAAATTCAGAACCTTTTGAATTTGTTAAATGTGTTATTTGAATTTACTATTAATATGGGGAGTATCTGAGCTTGGGATGAGAGCTGGATTTCCGTAAAACTACCGCCTTCGTAAACAAACTCAACTTTATATACCGCTTGAACATCCGAGTAAGGCTGTTTTGACTTTCTAAAAAAATTGTGCGCCTCTGCAAGAGAGACTTAGTTTATTCCTAAATGATTTTCTCCTTTTTACTTTATTATAGAAACTTAGCTTGTAGGGAATGACCACACCTATTTTTTCCTTAAGAATGTGTACTGTGATTAAGTGTGTTGATTAACACGTATGCTTTTGTTTCAAGAAATACTTTTATGTTTCCTCAAGAAAAAGTCTTTTATTATATAATTTTTATTGGGTTTGACTACCATATTGTACTAGCAGAAACTGATGGTCAGAATTGCGTTCCAACTTTGAGGAGGCTGAGGGAGGAATATGTAAAACTATCATCAAACTTTGCTTCTTCCTTTTTTTTGTCTCATGGAGGGAACTAGAAAATGTAAATTATATGCTCTCTATTATGTGTGCTCATATATACTTATTATATGCTTTTTGGCCGGAAAGGTTTTGTGGCTGGAAAGAAAGCTATGTCTGCGTAAAGAGCCAACCACAAACCAGATAGATATTCTCAAGACAAGATGTCTACCCCGGTCCACCTCCTTGTGCTCAAAGTGCACCTTCGAGTCCAGTTAATTGGAAAACAGAAACGCTTTCTGCATGCATAACTAATTGTCATCACAGGACATAACTTTAGCACATACCTAGGTTTGAGAACAAAAGATAAAGCCTAAGCAGTCACACCAAATTCAGATTGGTCTACTGATTGCATCACTAACCATGGCCTCTAATTAATTACCTGTCGGTAAAATAGTAAGGTAGAGCCAATAAAAATGCAGTGAATTCCAAACCACTGTGAGTAACTTGCTCCCATACTTAACAAGTAATTAACTTATTAACATAAAATGGACAGATGCACTGTTTTAGTATGGTTGATGAAAGGGTAGAGAAGAGACGACAAGACTCATGGTCAGTTGAATGCCACTTGGTCCCAAGAGATTCTGCAGGCATCATCTACTCTTGCTTTCACTTATCCTTTGCTGGTGCGGCTGAGAGAGGAGCAGTGTCTTTTAGCTTTGCATCTTTCTTTTGCTTTGCCCTTGTGTGGCTTGCGCTGAATCCCTTTCCCTCCTCATATGATTCTTCCTGCCTTTTGAAGAGCTTGGTTCACATGCCACCAGACATTCTGAGGACAATGTTTTCTCATTTGGTATTGCAAACATTTTGTTTTTGTTTTCCCGTCCGAGTATAAAGATGTCATGGCATTGCACAGTCGTTATTTGTCTTGTTATTATCTTCTTTGAACAATGGTCTGGCATTTATGTACCTTTTCTTTCTGAAAACTCTAGTAATTGTATACTTTTTCCCCATGATTCAATTGGCCTATGTGGATGATTAACATGCTCTGCCGGGAAGACGAATCACAAAATAGCCAATTCCAACGTTACAAGTGGGAGATTATTCTGTGAATAGGCTGAAATAAAAATATAAGACCAAATTAGACTTACTGGTGTGGTACATCGATTTAGCTAGAAAAACTCAAAAATGGGTAATTATATTGATCTTCGGGTCTCTACATCAAGCTAACGCCCCCAAGAATAACATCATATTTATCACGTGCAAAATCCTCGCAGAAAAAGGTGCATCTGATTTAGTATGTATAACTCTCGCAAAAGAAAAAAAGAGAGTTTTTACATAAGGCAAGGCAAAGAAAATGAAAAGTAATTTTTGGCACCAAAAGCAGGTCATCGCCTAATCGCTTGAAGCTGCACCAACCAATAGCAGCAAATATCTTCATAACCACAACCTCCAATTGTTTGCCCCCTGTTGCCATCGCCTCACTGAACTCTGCTCTTTGCAGCGGCGGCAAACTGCCACAACCGGAGACCAACCAATTGCTGTAGAAAAGCAAATAATCCCCCACTTGTCGAAAGAAAGTTGAGTGATTCTAACGTACATAATCAAACTAGATAAATAACCCTTACAAAATAGTCTGTAGTATATTATGCACTTCATTTTCGTATAAGTTAAAGATTTAGAAGCTTTGACCGGAAGACTGTCACAAGAACAATGGCACCAAAATAATATGGCAAAACCGAAAAAAGTCTTTATGTTGTAGTTAGGTGATTTTTGAGTACGAACAATGTCGAAGACGATTCTGACATATCCATCGGTGGGGTATCCCATAGAGGTGAATTGGTCGGATGGTAACAGGAGGCGAGTTTTTACCCAGGTTCAGTCCTCGAGAAGAGGTAATGCCCTACCCTTGCTCATGTATATTGCAATAGGGGGTGTGTACAAACTACAGGTAAAGTACGAAGGGATTGTTCTGTAACTAGCCCGACCCTCAGTTTTTATAGCATACCGGGGCCCAGGGTTACAAATCCTATTCGGCTACCGGTAGAAGCGGAGTCCTTCACAGCTCCGATATCTAGGGATTGTACCGCAAGTCTTCCGGAGTCCTCGTATAACACGTCATGGGCCGTTCAATGTGGCCCAAGCAGGATCCGACCTAGGGGTCCTCAGCTGGGATAACATGAGTAGCCCCTGAACTAGCCTTCAACCTTGACTGCACCTTGACCAGCTCCAAGTTGCAGTCGTCTCGGGCGGCCAAGGTTGAATCTGATTCTTCGAGGCTTCCCCCATAGTATCTACTTGCAACCGACCTCCATGCCAGACTGCATTCGAAGTGGCGCGTACCACTGATGAGTTTGATTTTTGTGATGTTTTTCACCTCTTGTTTCATTTAGTAGCTACAGAATTGTTCGGATTTTATTACATCCGCACACTTCTTTTATATGTTTTCACCAGGTTGTCATGTTTCTCCTGTAATACTTCAAGTATTGGATCACGGCGGCTGCACCCTCCTCTACGACGGCGCCTCATTGTCCCTCCGGCCGCCTCAACGCAATCTCCTTCACCGTCGGCGACGACCTCTACGTCATAGCCAAAGAGCCTGAGACGTTCCCGTGGCACCATTTCCAGGCTCTCATCTCCGGCCGTCCCAAGGGCTAACTCTCACACAATGCCCTCTACCGCAGTGTGACTTCGATTATCCTGACCACGATGTCGACCCGAGCACCTACTCCCCGGCGGAGGCAGCGAACCCCAGTGCATTCAATGCCTTCACGGTGTACGATGGCCCGCAGGTCTGGATATCCACGGTGGCCGCCGGCACGCGCTCCTACAACATCGCAAGCAGCCATGGAGCAAGGCCCGCCCGTGCGCCACTGCTGTTCAGAGGCCGGGCCGAGCACGACCTCTGGTTTGGCTTCTCGTGCCAAGACGGGAGGCTCTGCGCATCCGACCTCGCCCAAATGCGACCGGTGCTGGAAGACGACCCGCCTCCGGCTGAGGCGTGCTCCCCGACAACGACGACGTGCAAAAATGTTGTACGGAGTCATGGTGCAGTCAAACCCATGCTCAACACGTACATCCTCTCACACCATCTATTGGGATTTGTGTCCGGCGTGCATCAAAACTCATGGCAGGAGTCATTAACTCTTTGTTTAATAGACTATTAGCATTGCTAAGGCTGGTCATAGTGGGGAGTAACTTAGATTAGTAACATACATATGTTACTAGTCTATGTTACTACCTTCATAGTGAGTAGTGTCATAGGTGTGGTAGCATAGTTGTCTTCATTTATTACTTTGTAGACTCATTATGCATTGGAAACCGCTATGTGATGGTAACATATTATGTTACTCTATTTGCCTCTCTCCTCATTAACTACTTGCCACATCATCATTTTTGCTTATGTAGCATCTATGTTACTACCTATGTTACTCCCACTATGACCAGCCTAATAAAGCCTACTGTTTGCTGATCCCCCTAGGCATTAAATTATGAACCTTGCATTGGTACATACAATACGTCTTCAATCTACCAGGTCAGCTCACTATTTCTTATTCACCTCGTTATGTGTGATTGCAACAGTCCCACTCACGAAAATATGTGTATGGTGCTCTGACTTTGTTCTTTCCCTCTTTTTTTTCTTTTTTGCAGAAAATTTTGTTCTTCGTTTTACTCGGCATAAAGTGATTTTCTTGGTGTCTTACTGATTTTGTGTCACCTCAGACGAATACGTGTCAGTTAACTGACAAAATTCAGTATTTTGTTCTGACAAGACATGAGTTTTGTTCTGACAAAACGTGAACACATATTTTTCTGACAAAATTAAGCCTTTAGTTTTGGCAAAATCAGAGGATGAGCACAAGAAACAATATGTTTGCTATATTCATCGATTTGTACAGGAGAATATGAAGAGTGCTGAACATATATGTTTTTTATTCTCAAAGTTTGTCTAGTGTGCTACAGTACTTGGGAGCACGTGCCAATACATGCAGATTAAAGAAAGGTGAGCACTGCTGCAGGTCTACAAGTCAAATGATCATTATATGATTAGCACAAACAATAAAATTTGAATCCTAGCATGGCCGTATCCTCATGAAAGTACTGCTACATCCAACGGCGCTGAGCGTGGGTTCGGCCGAGGCGCCGAGCCATGGTTCTGAATCTTCTCTCTCGACGGCGTGCCGCCTCCTGCCGCTGGGCTCCGGCAAGCTGTGCGTCGCCAGGCTGTTCCGGGGAACAGAGCGGGGGGAGCTTTATCCAACGGGCTACTCCAAAGCTGCTCAGAGCTTTGCGGTGCTGTCCGGTGTCGAGGTTATCGGGGCTGTCAGCACGAGAAGCCTCCAAGCGATCAAGCACGATCAAGCACAAGTCCCAACGTTACAGCTTCGGTCACCATGAGGTCAAGCTGCTGTGATGTATTCCTGCCACGCGGCAGGACTATTTTTAGTGGTTCGCTGTGAGGATCATATCTTGCTTGTTGCCTGTGCAAGTGCAATTGGAATGTCAAGTCACTGTTGCCAGTTCCTAAGAGCATCTCCAGCCGTTAGCCCCCCAGGAGGCACAAAAATCGCCGCCTGGCGGCGAGCCAACAGTATGATCGGTTTTAGGGGCTATTGGATATCCAGCCGTCGTCCCTAGGCGCCGATATCGGTCCATTTTTTGCGCAAATGTGGCCGCTTTTCGGCCCATTTTCGGCAAAAATTTGGCCCGATATCTTCAACATAAGTAATTTTTTATCACATAGTTCTTCACAGAAAATCAATAATAATAATATAGTTTAACAAATAAAAACTCATATTTCATCACACATCGAGCTAGGCGTTGTCCTTGAGCCTCCATAGGTGCTCCACCAGATCCTGCTGCAGTTGTTGATGCACCTGTGGGTCTCGGATCTCCTGACGCATGTTGAGGAAGGCGGTCCAGGTTGCCAGTAGCTGATGATCAACTTGTGCAAGAGGACTCTGCTGTAATATGGTTCAATGTCAAACACTATCTCTTCTTGCTCGCTCTCAATGATCATGTTGTGCAAAATGACACAGCAAGTCATGACCTCCCACATTTGATCTTTCGACCAGGTCTGAGGAGGGTACCGGACAACCACAAATCGAGATTGGAGCACATCAAATGCCTGCTCGACATCCTTCCTGCAAGCCTCCTGAACCTTCGCAAAGTGGGACTTCTTGCCTCCTAGCACATCATTTGAGATAGTATTCACAAATGTAGACCATCTCGGATAGATGCCATCAGCTAGATAGTACCCCTTGTTGTAGTGTCGCCTATTGACCTCAAAGTTCACCGGAGGAGAATGACCTTCAACAAGCTTGGCAAAGACAGGGGAGCATTGCAGCACGTTGATGTCATTGTGAGTTCCTGGCATACCAAAGAAGGAATGCCAAATCCAAAGGTCCTGTGTGACCACCGCCTCAAGTACCACACTGCAACCGCCTTTGGCGCCTTTGCTGCCAAGCAAATGGGTAGTTCTTCCATTTCCAATGCATGCAGTCGATGCTTCCAAGCATCCTAGGAAATCCTCTTGCTGCATTCTGTGCTAGGATCCGTGCAGTGTCTTCCGCATTGGGTGATCGCAACTATTGCGGTCCAAACAGTTCCACCACTGCCCTACAGAACTTGTATAAACACTCAATGGTCGTGGACTCGGCCATGCGCCCATAGTCGTTGAGTGAATCACCGGGAGCTCCGTATGCAAGCATCGTCATAGCTGTCATGCACTTCTGGATTGAGGTGAATCCAAGTTTCCTGGTGCAATCCTTCTTGCACTTGAAGTAGCTGTCGAACTCTCGGATGGAATTCACAATCTTGAGAAAAAGCTTTCGGCTCATCCAATAACGGCGCTGAAATACTTTGTCGTCGTGCAGTGGAGCGTCGGCGAAGTAGTTGGAGTAGAGCATGCAATAGCCTTCCAGACGATGCCGATTCTGGTGTCTAGATTGGATTTGGTGTTTCTGGAACTTGCGGTGGCTGGAATTGATTTTCATCAACTCCTCTAGGGTTTCTGGAATATTGGGGTATTTATAGAGCAAAGAGGCGGTGCGGGAGGCCACCAAGGTGGGCACAACCCACCCATGCGCGCCCTTGTGGGTTGCTCCCCTCGGAGCTCCCCTCAGGTACTTTCGTGGCCCATTGGATGTCTTCTGGTCCAAAAAAATCCATAAAAAATTTCGCTGCGTTTGGACTCCGTTTGGAACTAATTTCCTGCGATGTAAAAACAAGCAGAGAATAACAACTGGCACTGGGCACTATGTCAATAGGTTAGTATCAAAAAATGATATAAAATGACTATGAAATGATTGTAAAACATTCAAGAATGATAATATAACAGCATGGAACAATAAAAAAATTATAGATACGTTGGAGACATATCAGAATCCTCAAGCTTAATTCCCGCTCGTCCTCGAGTAGGTAAATGATAAAAACAGAATTTTTCATGTGGAATGCCGCCTAACATGTTCATCACATAATCTTTTCTTTGTAGCATGGACATTTGGACTTTTATATGGTTCAAAGAAATAGTGTAGTTTTGACATGAAGACTTTAATACTCAAGCATACCAACAAGCAACCATGTCTTTAAAATATCAACACTAAAACAAGTTATCCCTAGCCCATTATGCTCAACCATTGATCCATTCATGAAATACACTCAAATATTAGCTACACCCAATGCTCAAATACGATCATAGTGCCCCTTAGTTGGTGCTTTATAAGAGAAGACGGAGACTCAAGTTCAAAAATAATTTTTTTCATAAAGTAAAAGAAAGGCCCTTCGCAAAGGGAAGCAGAGATTTGTAGAGGTGCCACATCTCAAAGCGAAAATTGAGAGATAAAAATATTTTGGGAGACATACATTTCCCACCAACGAAAACAACTTAGAGCTCCCAACACTTTCCATGCTAGATACATCATAGACGGTTCCCAAACAGAAAATAAAGTTTATTCATTTTTCCACCATTACTTTCACTTTCCATAGCTTGTCCGTATCCACGGGTGCCCTCCATACCAACACTTTCCAAGGAATTTGTTATTTTACAACATAAAGTAAATTCATTTTTCATTTCAGGACTGGGCATCCATAATACCTTTTCCGTACTCTCATGCGATGACAAGTGAATAAACACTCATCGTGAGAATAACACATATAGCATGGAAAATATTGGCCACCCCTCACCGCCCGCGAGCAGTACGAGCACACAAAAGAGAATTTTATTTTGAAAATTAGAGATGGCACATGCAAATTTGCTTATAATGGCACGGAAATACCGCATATCGGTAGGTATAGTGGACTCATATGGCAAAACTGGTTTAAAGGGTTTTGGATGCACAAGTAGTGATCATACTTAGTGCAAAATGAAGGCTAGCAAAAAGATTGAGAAGCGACCAACCAAGAAACAAAAAATCTCCTATCAAAGCATTAAGCATAAGTTACACCGAATAATGCAACACAAGTAGGATATAAATTTCATTGCATAACTATTGACTTTTATGCTTGCATAGGGAATCACAAACCTTAACATCAAATTCTTACTAAAACACAATTACTCGTCAACATGACTCACGTATTACATCATCATATCTCGAAACCATTACTAAGAATCAAATTTAATTTGTCCACTAATCTTCATGAAAGTTTTTATTATATCCTTCTTGGATATCTATCACTTTGGGACTATTTTCATATGTTGCTTTTGATAAGCTCAAACAATTTTAAGTGAAGAACATGAACATAATATTTCTCTCTCAAAATAATATAAGTGAAGCAAGAGATAATTTCTCAAAAAATTTAAAGACTCCCAAATAAATTTAAGTGAAGCATGAGAGCATTTCTTCAAAAATAACAAAGTTCACCATGCTCAAAAAGATATAAATGAAGCACTAGAGCAATTCCATGGTTCTAAAAATTTAAGGGAAGCATAGGAGCAAGCATAGCATAATTTTTGGCTCTCTCAAAAAGGTGTGTCAAGCAAGGATTCAAGAATTAAAACACAAAGCAAAACAAGCAAAGACTCATATCACACAAGACGCTCCAAGAAAAACTCATAATATGTGACGAATAAAAATATAGCTCCAAGTAAATTACCGATGGTTGTTAGAAGAATGAGGGGATGCCACTCGGGGGCATCCACAATCTTAGTTGCTTGCTACTTCTTGAATATTATCTTGGGGTGCCTCGAGCATCCCCAAGCTTAGCCTTTTGCTAATGCTTATTCCTTCATCCATCGTAAGATCACCCAAAACTTGAAAACTTCAATCACACAAAACTCAACAAAATCTTCGTGAGATCTGTTAGTATAAGAAAGCAAACCACTACTATAAGTACTGTTGCAAACCCATTCATATTTTATTTTTGCATTATATCTACTGTATTCCAACTTTTCTATGGAAAAAACTCTTCAAAAAAACCATTTAGATATATTATAACCAAGCACTCTTGCAGCCCTCTTAGGCCATCAGTACTTTTAGTCGTCGGATGTACGTTTGTTGGAGTTTATGGCCAACTGATTAAACTTTAAGCGCAACACTTAACACGACTAAAATGGGAAGCTGCTCTCGCAGCAAAATTGGAGGCATGTGGTTAATTGGGCCGTTGCTTTCACTGAAGCCCATTGAGACCACACGAGGAAACAACCGAATAAGCGACCCACCCGTCGTTTATATCAAAAAAGAAAAAAAGAGCGAACCCATCTCTCGACTCCCCTCTTTCCTTCCTTTATGTCCCCCATTTCTTTTTTGCGGCGCCTCCCCACCCCAACCCTAGCCGGCTAGCTGCCCCAAGATCTATAGCGCCACATGGTCTCTCTCTCTGTCTCCAATCCTAACCGCGGATCAGCACCGCGGCAGCCCATGTGCCCTTTCATCTTGGTAGCATGAATCCCACATCGCCGCCTCCGCCAGGGAGGTCCACTACTCGCCTTCTCCATCTCCCCAGTGGCCGGCGGCGGTTATGACGAAGCAGAGGCTGCGGTAAGGTTCGCTCTTGGCCGCAAGGGCAACAAACCATTACGTGTCTTGCCTACGCCCCATGACTATTTGCTACTTTGCTCCTTGCATTCCTCATCCAAGTGCTCCGTGTGTTGGTTGACTTTTGCCTCTTCGATGACCAAATACGGGAATTTCATATGCTACATTTAGATTATATCACATTTTTGTTGGAACCAACAAAGGGAATAATTTTCTTGTGTCTAATATAGGCAGTCCTACCTGAACTTGTAGCTCTCTTTTTTCAATCTTGCTTAGCATCTGAGTCAACATTTCATATTAAATCTTCTCATTTCTTATGCTACATTCAGATTATTGCACAGAGCTTGTCATGGGAAGAGAGGATGATCTTAAGATAGAAATACTCAAATACCTTGATACTTTTAACAGAAAGGACACTTAGTCTTGAAGGTATTGGTCCAGTATGTTGTCTTAGCCTTGATGTTTAATATTTCCCTACTTTGTCTTGTCTCTACACGTTTACCTTATCTGCATTTTATGCATTAACTAGCAACTTACATTTTTTTTGCACAACTAAATAACATATGATGAATCAAAAGAAGCTCCGAACAAGTATGGTGTGCAACATTTGAGACAACAATCAAAGAAAAATGATTGCTAAAGCAGATACAGTTCATGTGAGTGATCTCAGCATAAATTATATGTTGCCTTATTGCTCTCGGGAAGGGAACATTGACATGATGCTCCAAGGTAGAGACAACCATCTAACTCTGTTCCCATATTGCTTTGAAGTTCACTTCTTAGTACTATGTATTCTGCACTGTATCGAGTATTAATTGAATATGAGTCCCTCCTTTGGATACTAAAGTAGCAAAGTATTTGTAAGTAATTTATATTTGATATTTCCACTTGCTACAAGTCCATAATTGGGATAAATACATGATATAGCCTGACATGGATTTGAAACTTTTTACTTATGTTTTTATCAGGTTGATAAATGCTCTCCACTAGAGGATCCAATGATTTCTTATGGGTACCTCATAGCCAAGATAAGGTCTCTAAAATGACAGCGAATGTTGGACAAGTATTTGAAACAGTGCAACCATGTTTGAGTCAAGAAGTTCAGTACAATTAGTTTGACTAGACAGGCACAAGGGCTTTGCTCCTACAACCATCTTTGTGGTATGGTTATAATGCTCGCAGGAAATATTTTTTGTTCACGTGTCTGGTTCAGATACTTCAAAACCTACAAGCTTATGATGTGCTGGTTTTAACCATGTAGAATAAGAATGATTGCAGACATATATATAGGAGAATAGGGTGTATGTTTTGGAGTAAAGCAGATTCTTAGAGTGAACCATGATGATGTACTATTTGCTGCAGAGTTCTGCCGATTTAGCTGAATAGAAGGGACAAACAACCACTATTCTGCCATTAAGATGTTCTCATACTTGTGAGAAAAGTTACACAGTGAACTGTTGTTGAAATATTAAAATACGTACATGTATTTGGATTTGTTAGTGAAGTTGACAAAAAGATCACCAGAATTCTTTGTGGGAAAATCCTTGAATATTGCTATTTATATGTTAGTAGATACTAAGGTGATATAAAGACCATGAGTAATATAAATAAATATGCCTCACCACTATATTGAGCCAATGTATATGTAAACTATTGGACTTTTTTATGCATTTAACTTTTCTTAAAGATTATTTATTTATTTTTGAAAATAGATGGCATGGGCACGTTAACACACCTTTTATTTCACTTCATGAAAATTTAACTTTTTTTCAATTCATATCGTGTGGAAATTTCTACCATTCTATGCAACAAATGGAGGGGCGCGGCAACGCTTGCTTGCTTTGGTTGTATATTTGTGTTACTGTCGCCATGTTTAGAAATCTCTCCTTCCTGTTGTCTTTTTACTTTGATAATATTTGATTTGGTTATTGTTCGAGAAGTCTGTAATGGCGTGGCTGATTGATGTAGCTGCCTACTTGCCCAGGAACATGTAAGCCTGTTTGGTCTATGACATCACAAACTTTGTAAAT
The DNA here is from genome assembly GCF_018294505.1 of Triticum aestivum. Taxonomy (NCBI): domain Eukaryota; kingdom Viridiplantae; phylum Streptophyta; class Magnoliopsida; order Poales; family Poaceae; genus Triticum; species Triticum aestivum. The sequence goes on from NC_057798.1 coordinate 63,486,969, forward strand.
CATTTGGTCGCTGTCAATTTGGCTAGCTCATCCCTCAAATGAAAAATGTCATAGTAGTATGGTGCTTATGCCATCCTTGCTGATAAAGTGCGGCCTTGGAGATTGATTATATGAGAAAGATAGCATTTTTTTATTAACTATGTTCATTGTGGGCTAAGTGGGTTATGAGCAATGCCTCTTTTTTTTAATATCAACTCTGCATTGTAAACGAAATGTCATATTTTCATGATCAAAGCAACAATCTATGAACCAAATGTTGGCATTTAGGAACTTGCATTGCAATGTCTGTCTTTATGAATTTCACAATAATTTGTAGCTATGTAGTAGTGAATTCTAACTGGGGTTATAGAGCTCTTTTGCTGGACTATGTATAACTTACATAGCAAATAAAGGAGCACAAATGCCCACCACATGTACAATTGACCAAATCGACATTAAAATTCACTACTTTGAAAAACAGTAAATCTCAACATATATTTGTTTCAATCTCTAACATTAAAGTGCATAAATAGACGGGCGCAGCAATGCGCGCCATCATTGATCTAGTAGAATCATCAAAACAAGCACACAACGCAAAGAAAACAGAATCTCTCAAAAACAGAACAGTCTGTAGCAATCTGACTACTTCGAATACTTCTATAACTCCAAAAGTTCTTAAAAATTTGGACGACCTGAATAATTTGTTTATTAATCTTCTACAAAAAGAATCAACTCAAAAGCACTCTTCTGATAAAAATGAAAAATAATTTCGTGAGCGCAAAAGTTTCTGTTTTTCAGCAAGATCAAATCAACTCTCACCCAAATCATCCCAAAGGCCTTGCTTGGCACAAACACTAATTTAAACCACAAAACACATCTAACCAGAGGCATAATTGTGTATTTTATTGAAAACAAAAAGAAAACCAAAAAGCAAAAAGATACAAGTTGGGTTGCCTCCCAACGAGCGCTATCGTTTTACGCCCCTAGCTAGGCATAACGCATAGGATCTAAGTGTTGTCCTCCGTGATGTTTGCCACTTTAGTAAGGATCTTTTCAAATCCGGGAGGCTCTTTGTGATTACCTAAATTTTTCGGGAAAGAAACCATCTTGAGATCTTTTTATAAAATATCCAACCGTTTATTGCAAAGGTTAATCAAAGTGTTCATCCGGTTGATGCTACCGTTGAGATGTTTAAGAGGTTCATTATATTTTTGCAACCCGACCATATGCTTATGCAAATCACCAAGTTTGTCTAAAATTTGAGCTCCCTATGGGGTGAAAGAAAACCATTTCTTTTGTGGTGGAACCCCCAAATTTCTTCTAAGATTTCATAGGCAACATTGACATCAAGCTCAATAAAATTCCCTTTTGCGACAAAATCTAAAAGTTGTCTATGATGCAAAGCCAACCCCACATAAAAATTTCTAAGCAAATTTTTTGCGTCTCCCTTTAAATTGCAAACACGATAGGACTCCATTAGCCTATACCAAGCATCTTTCAAAGTTTCTCGTTGTCTTTGTTTGAAGTATAAAACTTCAAAATCTGGTAACAAAGGAGGAGCGTTCAAACCAGTCATTGTGATGAGAGAACAAGAACACGGATAGATCTGACGAGAAAATAGCGAATGCAAAAGAGGGCGAATAAAACAAATTTTTTTTGTGAAGTGGGGGAGAGGAAAAAGAGAGGCAAATAAAAAATAATGTAAACTACGAGGAGATGAGATTTGCGATTAGGAACCTGGTTGATGTTGATGATCCTCCCTGGTATTTCCCCAAAGAGGAAGAGATGATGCAGCATAACGACCGTAGGTATTTCCCTCAATGATGATACCAAGGTTATCGAACCAGTAGGAGAACCAAGCAACACAACGTAAATAGCCCCTGCACACAAATAACAAATACTCGTAACCCGACATGTTATAGGGGTTGTCAATCCCTTTCGGGTAACGGTGCCTCAAATTGGCGAGAAGACGCGACAAAGTTGTAATAGATAGGATAAATAGATCACAAATAAAATAAAGTGCAGCAAGGTATTTTTGTATTTTTGGTTTAATAGATCTGAAAATAAAATAAAAGGAAAATAGATCGCAAAGGCAAATATGATGAAAAGAGACCCGGGGGCCGTAGGTTTCACTAGTGGCTTCTCTCGAGAAAAGTAGCAAATAGTGGGAAAACAATTACTATTGGGTAATTGATAGAACTTCAAATAATCATGATGATATCCAGGAAATGATCATTATATAGGCATCACGTCCAAGATTAGTAGACCAACTCCTACCTGCATCTACTACTATTACTCCACACATCGACCGCTATCCAGGATGCATCTAGTGTATTAAGTTCATGGAAAAATAGAGTAATGCAATAAGAATGATGGCATGATATAGACAAGATCTATTTATGTAGAAATAGACCCCATCTTGTTATCTTTAATAACAACGATACATATGTGTCGTTTCCCTTTCTGTCACTGGGATCAAGCACCGTAAGGTTGAACCCATCACAAAGCACCTCTTCCCATTGCAAGATAAATAGATCAAGTTGGCCAAACAAAACCCAAACATTGGAGAAAAAATACGAGGCTATAAGCAATCATGCATATAAGAGATCGAAGAAGACTCAAATAACTTTCATGGATAAAAACATAGATCTGATCATAAACTCAAAGTTCATTGGATCCCAACAAACACATCGCAAAAAGACTTACATCATATGGATCTCCAAGAGACCATTGCATTGAGAATCAAGAGAGAGGGAGAGAGAAAGAGAGAGAAAGAGAGAGATAGAGAGAGAGAGATAGAGAGAGAGAGAGATAGATAGATAGATAGATAGATAGATAGATAGAGGAAGCCATCTAGCTACTAACTATGGACCCGTAGGTCTATAAAGAACTACTCACGCATCATCGGAGAGGCACCAATGGACATGATGAACCCCTCCGAGATGGTGCCTAGATTGGATCTGGTGTTTTTGGAACTTGCGGCGGCTGGAATTGATTTTCGTCGACTCCTCTAGGGTTTCTGGAATATTGGGGTATTTATAGAGCAAAGAGGCGGTGCAGGAGGCCACCGAGGTGGGCACAACTATTGGAAATATGCCCTAGAGGCAATAATAAAATGATTATTATTATATTTCCTTGTTCATGATAATTGTCTATTATTCATGCTATAATTGTGTTATCCGGAAATCGTAATACATGTGTGAATAAATAGACCACAACATGTCCCTAGTGAGCCTCTAGTTGACTAGCTCGTTGATCAACTGATAGTCATGGTTTCCTGACTATGGACATTGGATGTCGTTGATAACGGGATCATATCATTAGGAGAATGATGTGATGGACAAGACCCAATCCTAAGCATAGCACAAGATCGTGTAGTTCGTTTGCTAGAGCTTTTCCAATGTCAAGTATCTTTTCCTTAGACCATGAGATCGTGTAACTCCCGGATACCGTAGGAGTGCTTTGGGTGTACCAAACGTCACAACGTAACTGCGTGACTATAAAGGTATACTACGGGTATCCCCGAAAGTGTATATTGGGTTGACACGGATTGAGACTGGGATTTGTCACTCCGTATGACGGAGAGGTATCTCTGGGCCCACTCGGTAATGCATCATCATAATGACCTCAAAGTGACCAAGTGTTTGGTCACGGGATCATGCATTACACTATGAGTAAAGTGACTTGCCGGTAACGAGATTGAACGAGGTATTGGGATACCCATGATCAAATCTCGGGAAAGTAACATACCGATTGACAAAGGGAATTGTATACGGGGTTACTTGAATCATCAACATCGTGGTTCATCCGATGAGATCATCGTGGAACATGTGGGAGCCAACATGCGTATCCAGATCCCGCTGTTGGTTATTGACCGGAGAGTCGTCTCGGTCATGTCTGCGTGTCTCCCGAACCCGTAGGGTCTACACACTTAAGGTTCGGTGACGCTAGGGTTGTAGAGATATTAGTATGCAGTAACCCGAAAGTTATTCAGAGTCCCGGATGAGATCCCGGATGTCACGAGGAGTTCCGGAATTTTCCGAAGGTGAAGAATTATATATAGGAAGTCAGGTTTTGGCCATCGGGAAAGTTTCGGGGGTCACCGATATTGTACCGGGACCACCGGAAGGGTCCCGGGGGTCCACTGGGTGGGGCCACCTATCCCGGAGGGCCCCATGGGCTGAAGTGGGAGGGGAACCAGCCCCTGGTGGGCTGGTGCGCCCCCCTTGGGCGCCCCCTGCGCCTAGGGTTGGAAACCCTAGGGGTGGGGGCGCCTCCACCTGGCTTGGGGGGCAAGTTTCCCCCCTGGCCATCGCCCTCCTTGGAGATTGGATCTCCTAGGGCCGGCGCCCCCCCTAGGGGCCCTATATATAGTGGGGGGAGGGGAGGGAGGTCAGCCGCACCCCAAGTCTCTGGCGCCTCCCTCTCCCTCCGCAACACCTCTCCCTCTTGTAGAGCTTGGCGAAGCCCTGCCGAGATCGCTGTTGCATCCACCACCACGCCGGCGTGCTGCTGGATCTCCATCAACCTCTCCTTCCCCCTTGCTGGATCAAGAAGGAGGAGATGTCTTCCCCAACCGTACGTGTGTTGAACACGGAGGTGCTGTCCGTTCAGCACTAGGATCATCGGTGATTTGGATCACGACGAGTACGACTCCGTCAACCCCGTTGTCTTGAACGCTTCCGCTCACGATCTACAAGGGTATGTAGATGCACTCCTCTCTATCGTTGCTAGATGAACTCCATAGATTGATCTTGGTGAAGCGTAGATTTTTTTTATTTTCTGCAACGTTCCCCAACAGTGGCATCATGAGCTAGGTCTATGCGTAGTTTCTTTGCACGAGTAGAACACAAATTTGTTGTGGGCATAGATGTTGTCAATTTTATTGCCACTACTAGTCTTATCTTGTTTCGGAGGCATCGTGGGATGAAGCGGCCCGGACTGACCTTACACGTACGCTTACGTGAGACAGGTTCCACCGACTGACATGCACTAGTTGCATAAGGTGGCTAGCGGGTGTCTGTCTCTCCCACTTTAGTCGGATCGGATTCGATGAAAAGGGTCCTTATGAAGGGTAAATAGAAATTGGCATATCACGTTGTGGCTTTCACGTAGGTAAGAAACGTTCTTGCTAGAACCCTATTGCAACCACGTAAAAACATGCAACAACAATTAGAGGACGTCTAACTTGTTTTTGCAGCATATGCCTTGTGATGTCATATGGCCAAAAGTTGTGATGAATTATATATATGTGATGCATACGGTGGCTAGCGGGTGTCTGTCTCTCCCACTTTAGTTGGAGCGGATTCGATGAAAAGGGTCCTTATGAAGGGTAAATATAAGTTGACAAATCACATTGTGGCTTTATCATAGGTGAGAAAACGTTCTTGCTAGAACCCTATTGCAGCCACGTAAAAGATGCAACAACAATTAGAGGACGTCTAACTTGTTTTTGCAGCAATTGCTTTGTGATGTGATATGGCCAGAAGTTGTGATGAATGATGAATGATATATTGTGATGTATGAGATCATGTTCTTGTAATAGGAATCACGACTTGCATGTCGATGAGTATGACAACCGGCAGGAGCCATAGGAGTTGTCTTAATTATTGTATGACCTGCGTGTCAATGATTAAACACCATGTAATTACTTTACTTTATTGCTAAACCGTTAGCCATAGTAGTAGAAGTAATAGTTGGCGAGCAACTTCATGTAGACACGATGATGGAGATCATGATGATGGAGATCATGCTGTCATGCCGGTGACGAAGATGATCATGGAGCCCCGAAGATGGAGATCAAAGGAGCTATATGATATTGGCCATATCATGTCACTATTTGATTGCATGTCATGTTTATCATGTTTTTGCATCTTATTTGCTCAGAACGACGGTAGTAAATAAGATGATCCCTCATAATAATTTCAAGAAAGTGTTCCCCCTAACTGTGCGCCATTGCGAAAGTTCATTGTTTCGAAGCACCACGTGATGATCGGGTGTGATAGATTCCAACGTCCACATACAATGGGTGTAAGACAGATTTACACATGCAAAACACTTATGTTAACTTGACGAGCCTAGCATGTACAGACATGGACTCGGAACACAAGGGACCAAAAGTTCGAACATGAGTCGTATGGAAGATACGATCAACATGGAGATGTTCACCGATGATGACTAGTCCGTCTCACATGATGATCGGACACGGCCTAGTTGACTCGGATCATGTATCACTCAGATGACTAGAGGGATGTCTAATCTGAGTGGGAGTTCATTAAATAATTTGATTAGATGAACTTAATTATCATGAACTTAGTCTAAAAACCTTTGCAAAATGTCTTGTAGATCAAATGGCCAACGCTCATGTCAACCTCAACTTCAACGCGTTCCTAGAGAAAACCAAGCTGAAAGATGATGGCAGCAACTATTCAGACTGGGTCCGGAACCTGAGGATCATCCTCATAGCTGCCAAGAAAGCATATGTCCTAGAAGGACCGCTAGGTGAAGCACCCATCCCATAGAACCAAGACGTTATGAACGCTTGGCAGTCACGTGCTGATGATTACTCCTCGTTCAGTGCGGAATGCTTTACAGCTTGGAACCAGGGCTCCAAAAGCGTTTTGAGCAACACGGAGGATATGAGATGTTCGAGGAGCTGAAAATGGTTTTCCAAGCTCATGGCCGGGTCGAGAGATATGAAGTCTCCGACAAGTTCTACAGTTGTAAGATGGAGGAAAATAGTTCTGTCAATGAGCACATACTCAAAATGTCTGGGTTGCACAACCGCTTGTCCCAGCTAGACATTAACCTCCCAGATGAAGCGGTCATTGACAGAATCCTTCAGTCACTCCCACCTAGCTACAAGAGCTTTGTGATGAACTACAATATGCAGGGGATGGTGAAAACTATTCCTGAAGTATTTTCAATGCTGAAATTAGCGGAGATGGAAATCAAAAAGGAACATCAAGTGTTGATGGTCAATAAAACCACTAAGTTCAAGAAAGGCAAGGGTAAGAAGAACTTCAAGAAAGACGGCAAGGAAGTTGCCGCGCCCGGTAAACCAGTTGCCAGGAAGAAGCCAAAGAATGGACCCAAACCTGAGACTGAGTGCTTTTATTGCAAAGGGAAGGGTCACTGGAAGCGTAACTGCCCCAAATACTTAGCGGACAAGAAGGCTGGCAACACTAAAGGTATATGTGATATACATGTAATTGATGTGTACCTTACCAGTACTCGTAGTAGCTCCTGGCTATTTGATACCGGTGCGGTTGCTCATATTTGTAACTCAAAGCAGGAGCTGCAGAATAAGCGGAGACTGGCGAAGGACGAGGTGACGATGCGCGTCGGGAATGGTTCCAAGGTCGATGTGATCGCCGTTGGCAAGCTACCTCTACATTTACCTACGGGATTAGTTTCAAACCTCAATAATTGCTATTTAGTGCCAGCTTTGAGCATGAACATTGTATCAGGATCTCGTTTAATGCGAGATGGCTACTCATTTAAATCCGAGAATAATGGTTGTTCTATTTATATGAGAGATATGTTTTATGGTCATGCCCCACTGGTCAATGGTTTATTCTTAATGAATCTCGAACCTGATGTTACACATATTCATAGTGTGAATACTAAAAGATGTAAGGTTGATAATGATAGTCCCACATACTTGTGGCACTGCCGCCTTGGTTACATTGGTGTCAAGTGCATGAAGAAGCTCCATGCTGATGGACTTTTGGAGTCTCTCGATTATGAATCTTTTGACACATGCGAACCATGCCTCATGGGCAAAATGACCAAGACTCCGTTCTCTGGAACAATGGAGCGAGCAACCAACTTATTGGAAATCATACATACTGATGTGTGCGGTCCAATGAGCGTTGAGGCTCGCGGAGGCTATCGTTATGTTCTCACTCTCACTAATGACTTAAGTAGATATGGGTATGTCTACTTGATGAAACACAAGTCTGAGACCTTTGAAAAGTTCAAGGAATTTCAGAATGAGGTAGAGAACAACGTGACCGAAAAATAAAGTTCTTACGATCAGATCGTGGAGGAGAATATTTAAGTCACAAATTTGGTACGCACTTAAGGAAATGTGGAATCGTTTCACAACTCACGCTGCCTGGAACACCTCAGCGTAATGGTGTGTCCGAACGTCGTAATCGCACTCTATTGGATATGGTGCGATCTATGATGTCACTCATCGATTTACCGCTATCATTTTGGGGATACGCTCTAGAGACAGCTACATTCACGTTAAATAGGGCACCGTCTAAATCCGTTGAGACGACATCGTATGAATTATGGTTTGGGAAGAAACCTAAGCTGTCGTTTCTAAAAGTTTGGGGATGCGATGCTTATGTCAAGAAACTTCAACCTGAAAAGTTCGAACCCAAGTCGGAAAAATGCATCTTCATAGGATACCCTAAGGAAACCATTGGGTATACCTTCTACCTTAGATCCGAATGCAAGATCTTTGTTGCCAAGAACGGGTCTTTTCTGGAGAAAGAGTTTCTCTCGAAAGAAGTAAGTGGGAGGAAAGTAGAACTCGATGAAGTGCTACCTCTTGAACCGGAAAGTGGTGCAGCTCAGGAAGATGTTCCTGTGGTGCCTACACCAACTGGAGAGGAAATTAATGATGATGATCAAGGTACTTCGGATCAAGTTGCTACTAAACTTCGTAGGTCCACAAGGACATGTTCCACACCAGAGTGGTATGGCAACCCTGTCCTGGAAATCATGTTGTTAGACAATGGTGAACCTTCGAACTATGAAGAAGCGATGGCGGGCCTAGATTCCAACAAATGGCTTGAAGCCATGCAATCCGAGATAGGATCCATGTATGAAAACAAAGTGTGGACTTTGACAGACTTGCCCGATGATCGGTGAGCAATAGAAAACAAATGGATCTTTAAGAAGAAGACGGACGCGGATGGTAATGTTACCATCTATAAAGTTCGACTTGTTGCCAAGGGTTATCGACAAGTTCAAGGGGTTGACTATGATGAGACTTTCTCTCCCGTAGCGAAGCTGAAGTCCGTCCGAATCATGTTAGCAATTGCCGCATACTATGATTATGAGATATGGCAAATGGACGTCAAAACAACATTCCTTAACGACTATCTTAAGGAAGAACTGTATATGATGCAGCCGGAAGGTTTTGTCGATCCCGAGAATGCTAACAATGTATGCAAGCTCCAGCGATCCATTTATGGGCTGGTACAAGCATCTCGGAGTTGGAACATTCGCTTTGACGAGATGATCAAAGCGTTTGGGTTTATGCAGACTTATGGAGAAGCCTGCGTTTACAAGAAAGTGAGTGGGAGCTCTGTAGCATTTCTCATATTATATGTAGATGACATACTTTTGATGGGAAATGATATAGAACTTTTGGACAGCATTAAGGCCTACTTGAATAAGTGTTTTTCAATGAAGGACCTTGGAGAAGCTGCTTACATATTAGGCATCAAGATCTATAGGGATAGATCGAGACGCCTCATAGGTCTTTCACAAAGCACATACCTTGATAAGATATTGTCAGGACCCCGACTCGATGTCACATCGATCTAGCCAGTAACACCTCATATCACTTTGCGGCCTCACGCACGGTATCCCCACGGGTGTCGCCTTACCTTTGCCCGGGACCGTTTGCGCATTTTGGCTCACGTATATGATAGTGTCGCTAGCATCCATATGATAAAGAGCCCGGGCTGACATGGCTAGTCGTAAACCCAAAGTGGCACAGACTTACAGGGACAGGCATCCATGACCCAGCTTCGAACGTGCCGGTCATCAGCAAGTGGGTCCGGGCTGTAGCACTGGGCTAGCAGGACTCCGGTAAACCGGGCTGTAGCGGGCTAACAGGACTCCGGTACTCAAAGCGTGACATTTCCCCGAAGGGACAGACACAGGAACGAAGAAGGACACATGCCGGCCAGCCTAAGTGTTCCAGAGCAGTAGCAAGCTACCATGGCTCAGCGGTAACACTAGGAGACATTTCCCGGTAAGAGAGGCTACTAAAGATAAACAACTAGATAGTCAGATCCCACACATACCAAGCATTTCAATCATACACACAATATGCTCGATATGTGCAAATACAACGAAGCATCACAACATGACTCTACAACACAAGTACTTTATTTAAGGCTCAGAGAGCCATACATAACATACACAAAGGTACGGGTCTCACGACCCAACATTCACGTCATACAGTCATACAAACCAGCAGCGGAAGTAACTTGTCTGAGTACAGACAACTAGTAAAATAAAAGAGGCTTGGGAAGCCTACTATACTACGTGGTTCTTCACAAGCTCAGGGTCACCACCTGGGCCTTTAGCCTACTCGTTGATGTCAACGTCTACATAGAACCCATCAGAAGGGGTTGCAGCGTCTTCTGTAAAAAATGTAGATTATAGCAATATGAGTACAAAGGTACTCAGCAAGACTTACATCAGATCCTACATACATGCATATTATCAAGAAGGGTTGGTGGAGTTATTGCAGCAAGCCAGCTTTGACTCTTGGCTAGACTATCCTACGATACTCCAACTTGAAATGGTTTTGCACACACGAGTCCACTACTCACCACTTCAACACACTACCGAGGATCCACCTCCGTCTTCCTACGGAAGAGCCATCCTCGGCACTCACACTTATCTTGAGGCTTTTAGTAGTTTCCATTTACTTGTCTATGAACTGTATAGGCAACCAAGTAGTCCTTTACCGCGGACGCGGCTATTCGAATAGATCATGTTAACCCTGCAGGGGTGTACTTCTTCATACACGCTCTCACCACTTACCGTCGTTTACACGACATGTACTCGGCAACCTTCAAGCGGAAGCCCAACGTGGGTGTCGGCCACGACCTACCTAATCACCTAAGCCTCCAGTCCAGGTTTATCGCCTATCCAGGTTCCATCCGCAGGGAGTCCGGCCGAGGTTTCCCATACGGCCCCGAACGATGTGAACAGGGTTCTCGAGATACCTAACGGGTATTCGGTACACTGTGCCACGTACCTACCGCATCACAGCCCACCCCTACGGTCAGCACTGTCCACGGCCTCCAGTAGGCTACAAACACCAGAAACTACTTGCAACTCCTGGACGGAGAACTAGGGTGAATAAGAAGCTGAGAGGGTCCATTGGTTTCGGGCCCAATGCATGGTAGTAGCTGTATCTTAAATCACACATACAGATCTCAGTGCTTAAGGTCGGCTTCAATGAAACAACCCACCATGTACTCCTACATGGCCTCTCATCGATACCTTTACCAATTCGTGTTCACCACACCACTCTCATTACCGACATAATCGTTTCACTCTAGCCATCATCCAGATGAACCAGACCTGACACAACTCTAAGCATAGCAGGCATAGCAAGGTAGGAACAACACATACATATGGCTCAATCAACTCCTACACATGCTAGAGGGTTTCATCTAGTTACTGTGGCAATGACAGGTCATGCAGAGGAAATGGGTTCAACTACCGTAGCACACAGCAGTTTGAAACGCGTTGTCTTAATGCAGTAAAAGAGAGCAGGAGCGAGAACATGGGATTGTATCGATATGATCAAATGGTTGGTTGCTTGCCTGATGGTTCGATGCACTGATACGGTTCTTCGTTAGGGTAATCACGGTACTCCTCGGAGGCAGAACCTGTCGCAAAGGACACCGATACACAACCATCACCAAACAATGTGCAACAATATGATGCATGCATGAAACATGGCAATATGAGTGTGTTGGGCTAATGCAACTAAAACCAGAAGGGTTTGAGCAAATTTGAATCAAAGATTCAAATTTCAAACTCAAACATGGCCTTTTAAAGTGCTTTTCCTTGTTCTGCTTAAAACATCAATTTAACTTGTTTGATCATGCATGAAAATAGTACAGATGGATAGATTGGATTTTTCTGATCATTTTTCATATATAATTTGTCCAATTTGGAGTTACAGAATAAAAGTTATGAATTTTTGAAGTTTAAATAATATTCTGGAATTTCCTGTGTAAAAATAATTCCAGTAATTAAATTACTGCGTCAGCACTACGTCATGATGACGTCAGTGGTCAACGGGCTGGTCCAGGTCAAACTGACCAGTGGGTCCCGCATGTCAGTATTCAATTAGTTTAACTAAATTAGATTTAAACTAACTGGATTAATTAACAAAGGGGGCCCCACATGTCATAGACCCAGGGGGTCAACCGGGGCCCACCCGTGGTCAAAGTCAGAGTCAAACACGCCGGCGTCTAGCCGCCGGCGAGCCCGACGCGGCGGCGAAAGTGCTTTTTGCCATTCCGGCAACCAAATGGACGGCGGAAGGCATCTACGTGTTGCTGAGGTTGAGCCGCGACTATTGGTGGTGGTGGTTGGGCTCGGGGTGGCCGGAGTTGGCGCCGGCGGCGACTTTGGCGGCCGCCGGAGTTCGGTTGAAGACGAACTCGTGGCTAGAGTGTGCGGTGAGGTGCGGGGAGTGCATGGTTAGCCCCAACGCGGCGTGGTGAGTGCGATGGACAAGGTGAGGTGGCCGGAGGATGGCCGGGAGCACGTCGGCGAAGAGGTCCGCGACGGCGCGTGCGGGTGAGCTTAGTGTGCTCGCTGTGGTGCACGAGAGAGAGAAAGAGAGGAAGGGGAAGTTAGCCCAGCTCACTGCGGTCTTGATAGAAAGGACGGCGTGGTCGGGGACGAGCTGCTGCGGTGGCGACGGCGAAGGGGATCTCCGGCGATGGCGGTTCGGGTGAGGTTGGTGCGGCGGCTTCGGGGCACGCGAGCGCTCGGGGCTCGGCTAGCTCGAAGAAGTAGAGGACGGCGGAGCTTCTGGACACGGTGGCGCGGCGTGGAGACGACGGGGAGCACGGCTACGGCGGCGGTGCGGCGACGGTGGCGTCGGCCATGGCGTGGGAGCGCGAGGGAGAGGAACTGGGGGCGAATGGAGGTGTCCAGAGGGGTCGGGGCGCGACGTGGAGCTCGTCCAGGCCAGCAGGGCGGCGAGAGGGGGAAGCAGGGCGACGTGAAGCTGCGTGGCGAGCTGCGGTGCCGCCGCCGAGCACCTTGGCTGCCTGCCTGGCAAGCCAAGCAGCTCGCTGGAGCGGTGGCCGGGCTGGGCCGGCCAGGTGGGCTGGCTGGTGGGCCTGTGGTGGCGCCAGGTAAGTTTTCCCTTTTTTTTTCTGTTTTCTGTTTTTATTCTGTAGGTTTGTTGAATTTCTAAAAATACCTATGTCATTCCAAAATTCACCAAACTGCCTCTGGTCCTTAGTTGGAATATTTCCAGCATGGAACATTTTAGTTTGGGAATATTTGAGCATTTGAAATATTTCATAAATTTTAAATGCCCAAATTCAAATAATTATGATTTAATTCAAAGACCTTAGGATGACCTAGGAAATTGTGCATCACTTTTGGCAGAGGTTTTGGACCAAGACAAAAATGATGGACATTTTAGAAGGGCATTTCAGGTTCATCGAAAATATTTTTAGTAAACCCTAGTTGGATTCAGAGGGGGCTGGGGGTTCTGTCATTCCCATTTCAGGTTTCTGTTAAATGAAATAGACATGATGCAACACTCTAATGCATGAACTAGCTAGGGTGTGACAACTCACCCCCACTCAAAAGAATCTCGTCCCGAGATTTGGGTTCCTCCGGGAAGAAGGCGGGATACTCAAGTCGAAGACGATCCTCCCTTTCCCAAGTTGCTTCATCCTCAGAATGGTGCGACCATTGAACTTTGAGAAACTTGATATTATGACGTCGGGTGGTACGTTCGGCCTGATCGAGGATACGAATGGGGTACTCTCGATATGTAAGATTATCTTGGAGATCAAGCGTTTCGTGGTCCACTCCACGGATAGGATCCAAGAAGCAACGCCTGAGTTGAGAAACATCGAAGACATCGTGGACTCTGGAGAGGTGCGGAGGTAGTTCCAACTGGTAGGCAACTTCTCCTTGTTTGGCGAGAATGCGAAAAGGTCCAATGTAACGAGGAGCCAATTTGCCTTTGATACCGAAACGATGGGTTCCCTTCAGAGGGGTGACCCAAAGATAAGCCTTCTCGTCAACCTCGAAAGTCATAGCCTTATGTTTTCGGTCATATTGGCTCTTTTGACGAGATTGGGCTGTTTTCAATTTTTCACGAACGATACGAACTTGTTCTTCTGCTTCCTGAATCATATCCGGGCCAAAGAATTGTCTTTCCCCGGTCTCTGACAAGTTAAGGGGTGTTCGACACCGTCGTCCATAGAGAACTTCAAAAGGGGCTTTACCCAAGCTAGATTGATAGCTGTTGTTGTAAGCGAATTCGGCAAATGGAAGGCACTTCTCCCAGTCCATCCCGAATGAGATAACAGAGGCTCGAAGCATGTCTTCTAGAATTTGGTTGACGCGTTCCACTTGACCACTTGACTGAGGGTGGAAGGCGGTGCTAAAAGAGAGACGAGTCCCCATAGCATTTTGGAAACTTTCCCAAAATCGAGAGGTGAAAAGACTTCCTCGATCCGAGTTAATTTCCAAAGTAACACCATGGAGGGACACTATTCGGGAGATGTATAAGTCTGCCAGCTGACTAGCGGTTATACTCTCACGAACAGGTAAGAAATGGGCTACTTTGGAAAGACGATCAACAACGACGAAGATAGCATTATTCCCTCTCTTGGTCCTGGGAAAACCGGTAATGAAATCCATACCAATTTTATCCCATTTCCATTCAGGAATAGCTAAGGGTTGAAGGGTGCCAGCAGGCCGTTGATGCTCTGCTTTTACACGACGACAGATGTCGCAATTAGCAATATACTGAGCAATTTCTCTCTTCATCCTAGTCCACCAGAACCTCTGGCGTAGGTCCTGATACATCTTAGTACTACCGGGATGAATGGTGAGAGGAGATTCATGAGCTTCCTTAAGGATCAAACGCCTCAGGTTGCGCACTTTGGGAACCACTAGTCGATCCCCGAAGTATACGACCCCTTGATCATTAACGGAGAAGCAATTCGCAATTCCTTTCTGAATGTTTCTCTTGATGCGGGAAATTCCCGGATCTACCTTCTGTGCTTTGATAATCTGATCCGTAAGGGTAGGTTTTGCCACCAAGGTGGAAAGAAAACCTTGAGGTACAATGTGAAGGTTAAGCTTCCGAAATTCCTCATGGAGAAGCGGTTGACTTTGTTGTAACATCAGATTGTTACAATAAGATTTACGACTTAGCGCATCAGCCATGACGTTGGCTTTCCCTGGGGTGTAGGTTATTCCTAAGTCGAAGTCTGTGATCAATTCAACCCAACGTCTTTGCCTGAGATTCAGATCCGGTTGGGTGAAAATGTACTTCAGACTTTGGTGATCAGTGAATATTTCGCAACGATTACCGAGGAGGTAATGCCGCCAGGTCTTAAGTGCATAGACTACGGCTGCAAGCTCTAGATCATGAGTAGGATAATTCTCCTCATGTGGGTGCAATTGCCGTGAAGCGTAGGCAATTACGTGTCGATCTTGCATGAGAATGCAACCTAGTCCTTGTCGCGAGGCGTCGCAGTAGATAACAAAGTCTTTGGAGAAGTCTGGCGGTACCAGTACGGGAGCAGAGGTCAGGCGTCGTTTCAGTTCCTGAAAGCTGTGCTCACATTGTGGAGTCCATTCGAACTTCTTATCTTTCTTGAGGAGTTCGGTTAGAGGTTTAGCAACCTTGGAGAAGTTCTCGACAAAGCGACGACAATAGCTCGCTAAGCCTAGAAAACTCCGAACTTGCTTGACCGATTCAGGTGGAGTCCAATTAAGGATGGCTTGAACTCGCTCAGGGTTAACAGCAATACCTTTACCAGATATTACATGACCCAGATAGGTCACTTCTGACAACTAGAATTCACATTTAGAAAATTTGGCATAAAGGCGATGTTCTCGAAGTTTCTTCAGCACTAGCCTTAGATGTTCGGCATGTTCTTCCTCGTTCTTGGAGTAGATGAGTATATCTTCGAGGTAAACCACGACGAATTTATCCAAATACTCCATGAAGATTGAGTTCATTAACCGAGAAAAGGTGGCTGGAGCGTTGGTTAAACCGAAGGACATGACGGTGTACTCGTATTGGCCATAACGAGTAACAAAGGCCGTTTTAGGAATGTCCCCGTTTCTGATTTTGATTTGATGGTAGCCCAACCTCAAATCCATCTTGGAGAAGACTGAGGATCCAGCGAGCTGATCATACAGGTCGTTGATCCTGGGAAGCGGATATTTGTTCTTGATTGTGACCAAATTGACAGGTCGGTAATCTACAACCATCCGGTCCGTACCATCCTTCTTCTTGACGAATAGGACGGGGCAAGCCCACGGAGATGAGCTAGGTCGGATGAAACCCTTGTTCAAGGACTCATCGAGTTGTTTCTTAAGCTCGGCTAGTTCTAGGGGTGCCATCTTATAAGGTCTTCTAGCAATCGGAACGGTTCCTGGAATGAGGTCTATTACGAACTCGACATCCCTGTCAGGTGGAACACCTGGAAATTCCTCTGGAAAGACATCCGGGAAGTCACGGACTACCGGGATGTCCTCAAGGTCTGGCAAAGGGCTGGCGTTAAGAGAATATAATTGTCGCTTGGCTATTCGGGTCAAGACATTGACTATCTTCCCCGAAGGATGGGTAAGTTGAACAGTCCTAGAGAAGCAATCAATTTTGGCTTGATGAGCCGACATCCAGTCCATACCCAGAATGATATTAATATCTGAAGATTTAAGGGCTATCAAAGACGCGAGGAAAACAAGTCTGTCGACTTGGATTTCATTTCCATGGCTTACTCTAGAAGTTTGCCATTTGGATCCCGGAGTTTGAATTACCATAGAGGTTGGCATATCACCGAATGCGACGTTATGCAAACGAGCATAATTTTTAGATATAAAAGAATGAGAGGCTCCTGTATCGAAAAGAACAGATGCCGGGTGGCAATTAACAAGAAGCGTACCGAGAACGACGTTGGGATCCTCTTGAGCTTCTTCGGCAGAGATACAGTTGACATGGCCACGTGAAGCGGTGACCGGCTTGGCGTGGAACACTTTCCCTGTCGGCTTGCCACGGCCAACAGCTTTAGCAGATTGATTGGGGTTGGTCTGGGGACACTCACGCATATAGTGACCAGATTCCCCACACTTGAAACAAGTCACGGAACTGGTACGTGGAGGAGCATTGTTGGTTGGACCCCCATAGGGCTTGGCCGGTGCAGACTGTTGAACGGGGCGAGGCGCTTGGAAGGATGGCCTCGGTGTGAACCTGGGTGGCAGGGTGGTGTTGGGTACCCACACGCGGCGCTTCTGAGGACCAGCACCGGATGAGGAACCCATATCACGACCATGCTTGCGTGTTGCGTCATAGTCAGTCTGACCACTTTCAGCACTGATGGCTTTGTTGACAAGTTTTTGAAAAGATGTGCACTCATGCAGACGGAGGTCACGGCGAAGCTCAGGACTAAGTCCCTTATGGAACCTTGCTTGCTTCTTGGCATCAGTAGACACTTCCTCAGTTGCATATCGTGCGAGGTTACCAAACTCCCTGCTGTAAACATCCACAGAAAGTCGGCCTTGGGTGAAACTGCAAAATTCCTCACGTTTACGGTCCATGAGACCCTCCGGAATGTGATGTTCACGGAAAGCCTCGCTGAATTCAGCCCAAGTAGTGACATGGCCCGCCGGGCGCATAGCTCCATAATTCTCCCACCATAGACTGGCGGGGCCTTCAAGATGATATGCAGCAAAGGTGACCTTGTCAGCCTCCGCTACCAGCGCGGAACGCAGTTTGTGAGCGATACTGCGAAGCCAGTCATCAGCGTCGAGAGGCTCGACGGAGTGGTGGAACGTGGGTGGATGTAATTTGATAAAATCACTGAGTGACACCACGTTAGTCCTCTGATGGTGTGCTGTGTTCTGTTCAATACGCTCCAACAAACGGTTGGTCTCCCGCTTGTTTCTCTCAGCTTCCATCATAACCTCGGCTAGGGAAGGAGGATGAGGCAGATTTGCATCCCTGACTTCACTGCCTTCGGCCTGCTCTTGAGGAGCAGGGTTAGTGCGCGTGTTGACCATCCTAGGTAAACAAGACAATGATTAGTCAGGATGATAAAATTCCGACATAGGATAAAAATGTAAGGTATAACTCGAAATGCAAAATGATCATCCGTATGACATGGTAGATACAGAAACTGCTTCTTTTATTCCATCGTCATACACACCATACAGGGTTTAGTACAAGACCAAACAAAGTACTATTACGGTGAGAAAAGGATTACATCTCATCGGAGGCATTCCAAGCTCCTATACATTATTTTTCTACTCCTCCGGAAAGATTACAACTAGGTCATATCCCACGAGTCACGCAGGACGATAGACGACACAGCTAGTGCGAACTAGTGATACAAACACTAACTCAGACCGATCCGTAGTAGTCCTCGTAGAAGTCACCTCCATAGCCTGGAAGCTCAACATGATCATCCGGAAACAGACGATCTCGCGGAGCTTGTGGACCATAGGGGCTAGGATGAGGCCTTGGACCAACAGACGGTGGCCTGCGGGGACCGCGAGGTGGGGTGATGCCTCCTACATCACGCCAACCCATCACGTCTGGCAGAGCAGATCTCACAGGATAGAGATCGCGCATATCTGAATATCCAGCTTGCACCGCCGGTGCGAACCGAGTCAAAGTGGCCCAGTGGTCAGCACGGGTATTGAAGAGCTCTAACCTTAAGGCCCGATTTTCACGGTCCTTATCCTCGAGCATCTCAGCAGTGGTGCGAGTCCGTGAATCCTCCTGAGTGGGGTCAGCATAGATAGCCTGGAGATACCCTTGTGCTCCCGGAAGTGATCCTGGCATATACCGGAAATCAGAGTCCCGAAATAGACCAGATCTGACTCGCATAATGGTCATCATAGAGTAGGCAGCGTCCTGCACAGCCATCTCAATAGTAACCCCGAGTCCATAGGAGCAGTGAAGAGGCTCGGTGGATCCAGGATAAGATGGAAATATCCGGACAGTGCAGAGATACTGGCTTTGATTGAAGTCCCGAAATTGCTCTTCGACCGTGTACTCAGGATACCAGCGGTATCCAGCCTCAGTCATTACCCTGACCAACTTGGCAGTATGGCCGGGTACATCTATGCATCGAGTCAGGCGAACCACTTGATTGAGGTCGCGAGTGGCCATCTGAAAGCACAATCATAATGCAAAGGCATTAGAATTTCTAGCAAATTTTCGGCAGCATAACAGCTGTAAATGCTCAAGAAGGACTTTGAGACATTTGACAAAGGATTACATACACACTCAACATCATCATATCAAAGTTCTGAGACCATCCTAGCAATATAATATGGTAGAAGAACTGAACTAGGCTTGTATCCATCATACCTATAAGGTACTACTGATTAGTAACACGTGATCCTGATAGAGAGTATAGATCCTAATTCCTTAACCCCCGGTGGAAGAATGGACTGACTCAGATCAGAATGTCATAAGATAGATGAGTAAAAAGAGCCTTACGTTCCAACCCACAAACAATTCCCCTACATATAACTAAAGAATTTCTAGACTCAACATCGACCAGTTTGGCTTGGAGAACCTACAGGCAGTCCGGCTCTGATGCCAACGCTGTCAGGACCCCGACTCGATGTCACATCGATCTAGCCGGTAACACCTCATATCACTTTGCGGCCTCACGCACGGTATCCCCACGGGTGTCGCCTTACCTTTGCCCGGGACCGTTTGCGCATTTTGGCTCACGTATATGATAGTGTCGCTAGCATCCATATGATAAAGAGCCCGGGCTGACATGGCTAGTCGTAAACCCAAAGTGGCACAGACTTACAGGGACAGGCATCCATGACCCAGCTTCGAACGTGCCGGTCATCAGCAAGTGGGTCCGGGCTGTAGCACTGGGCTAGCAGGACTCCGGTAAACCGGGCTGTAGCGGGCTAACAGGACTCCGGTACTCAAAGCGTGACATTTCCCCGAAGGGACAGACACAGGAACGAAGAAGGACACATGCCGGCCAGCCTAAGTGTTCCAGAGCAGTAGCAAGCTACCATGGCTCAGCGGTAACACTAGGAGACATTTCCCGGTAAGAGAGGCTACTAAAGATAAACAACTAGATAGTCAGATCCCACACATACCAAGCATTTCAATCATACACACAATATGCTCGATATGTGCAAATACAACGAAGCATCACAACATGACTCTACGACACAAGTACTTTATTTAAGGCTCAGAGAGCCATACATAACATACACAAAGGTACGGGTCTCACGACCCAACATTCACGTCATACAGTCATACAAACCAGCAGCGGAAGTAACTTGTCTGAGTACAGACAACTAGTAAAATAAAAGAGGCTTGGGAAGCCTACTATACTACGTGGTTCTTCACAAGCTCAGGGTCACCACCTGGGCCTTTAGCCTACTCGTTGATGTCAACGTCTACATAGAACCCATCAGAAGGGGTTGCAGCGTCTTCTGTAAAAAATGTAGATTATAGCAACATGAGTACAAAGGTACTCAGCAAGACTTACATCAGATCCTACATACATGCATATTATCAAGAAGGGTTGGTGGAGTTATTGCAGCAAGCCAGCTTTTACTCTTGGCTAGACTATCCTACGATACTCCAACTTGAAATGGTTTTGCGCACACGAGTCCACTACTCACCACTTCAATACACTACCGAGGATCCACCTCCGTCTTCCTACGGAAGAGCCATCCTCGGCACTCACACTTATCTTGAGGCTTTTAGTAGTTTCCATTTACTTGTCTATGAACTGTATAGGCAACCAAGTAGTCCTTTACCGCGGACGCGGCTATTCGAATAGATCATGTTAACCCTGCAGGGGTGTACTTCTTCATACACGCTCTCACCACTTACCGTCGTTTACACGACATGTACTCGGCAACCTTCAAGCGGAAGCCCAACGTGGGTGTCGGCCACGACCTACCTAATCACCTAAGCCTCCAGTCCAGGTTTATCGCCTATCCAGGTTCCATCCGCAGGGAGTCCGGCCGAGGTTTCCCATACGGCCCCGAACGATGTGAACAGGGTTCCCGAGATACCTAACGGGTATTCGGTACACCGTGCAACGTACCTACCGCGTCACAGCCCACCCCTATGATCAGCGCTGTCCACGGCCTCCAGTAGGCTACAAACACCAGAAACTACTTGCAACTCCTGGACGGAGAACTAGGGTGAATAAGAAGCCGAGAGGGTCCATTGGTTTCGGGCCCAATGCATGGTAGTAGCTGTATCTTAAATCACACATACAGATCTCAGTGCTTAAGGTCGGCTTCAATGAAACAACCCACCATGTACTCCTACATGGCCTCTCATCGATACCTTTACCAATTCGTGTTCACCACACCACTCTCATTACCGACATAATCATTTCACTCTAGCCATCATCCAGATGAACCAGACCTGACACGACTCTAAGCATAGCAGGCATAGCAAGGTAGGAACAACACATACATATGGCTCAATCAACTCCTACACATGCTAGAGGGTTTCATCTAGTTACTATGGCAATGACAGGTCATGCAGAGGAAATGGGTTCAACTACCGTAGCACACAGCAGTTTGAAACGCGTTGTCTTAATGCAGTAAAAGAGAGCAGGAGCGAGAACATGGGATTGTATCGATATGATCAAATGGTTGGTTGCTTGCCTGATGGTTCGATGCACTGATACGGTTCTTCGTTAGGGTAATCACGGTACTCCTCGGAGGCAGAACCTGTCGCAAAGGACACCGATACACAACCATCACCAAACAATGTGCAACAATATGATGCATGCATGAAACATGGCAATATGAGTGTGTTGGGCTAATGCAACTAAAACCAGAAGGGTTTGAGCAAATTTGAATCAAAGATTCAAATTTCAAACTCAAACATGGCCTTTTAAAGTGCTTTTCCTTGTTCTGCTTAAAACATCAATTTAACTTGTTTGATCATGCATGAAAATAGTACAGATGGATAGATTGGATTTTTCTGATCATTTTTCATATATAATTTGTCCAATTTGGAGTTACAGAATAAAAGTTATGAATTTTTGAAGTTTAAATAATATTCTGGAATTTCCTGTGTAAAAATAATTCCAGTAATTAAATTACTGCGTCAGCACTACGTCATGATGACGTCAGTGGTCAACGGGCTGGTCCAGGTCAAACTGACCAGTGGGTCCCGCATGTCAGTATTCAATTAGTTTAACTAAATTAGATTTAAACTAACTGGATTAATTAACAAAGGGGGCCCCACATGTCATAGACCTAGGGGGTCAACCGGGGCCCACCCGTGGTCAAAGTCAGAGTCAAACACACCGGCGTCTAGCCGCCGGCGAGCCCGACGCGGCGGCGAAAGTGCTTTTTGCCATTCCGGCAACCAAATGGACGGCGGAAGGCATCTACTTGTTGCTGAGGTTGAGCCGCGACTATTGGTGGTGGTGGTTGGGCTCGGGGTGGCCGGAGTTGGCGCCGGCGGCGACTTTGGCGGCCGCCGGAGTTTGGTTGAAGACGAACTCGTGGCTAGAGTGTGCGGTGAGGTGCGGGGAGTGCATGGTTAGCCCCAACGCGGCGTGGTGAGTGCGATGGACAAGGTGAGGTGGCCGGAGGATGGCCGGGAGCACGTCGGCGAAGAGGTCCGCGACGGCGCGTGCGGGTGAGCTTAGTGTTCTCGCTGTGGTGCACGAGAGAGAGAAAGAGAGGAAGGGGAAGTTAGCCCAGCTCACTGCGGTCTTGATAGAAAGGACGGCGTGGTCGGGGACGAGCTGCTGCGGCGGCGACGGCGAAGGGGATCTCCGGCGATGGCGGTTCGGGCGAGGTTGGTGCGGCGGCTTCGGGGCACGCGAGCGCTCGGGGCTCGGCTAGCTCGAAGAAGTAGAGGACGGCGGAGCTTCTGGACACGGTGGCGCGGCGTGGAGACGACGGGGAGCACGGCTACGGCGGCGGTGCGGCGACGGTGGCGTCGGCCATGGCGTGGGAGCGCGAGGGAGAGGAACTGGGGGCGAATGGAGGTGTCCAGAGGGGTCGGGGCGCGACGTGGAGCTCGTCCAGGCCAGCAGGGCGGCGAGAGGGGGAAGCAGGGCGACGTGAAGCTGCGTGGCGAGCTGCGGTGCCGCCGCCGAGCACCTTGGCTGCCTGCCTGGCAAGCCAAGCAGCTCGCTGGAGCGGTGGCCGGGCTGGGCCGGCCAGGTGGGCTGGCTGGTGGGCCTGTGGTGGCGCCAGGTAAGTTTTCCCTTTTTTTTTTCGTTTTCTGTTTTTATTCTGTAGGTTTGTTGAATTTCTAAAAATACCTATGTCATTCCAAAATTCACCAAACTGCCTCTGGTCCTTAGTTGGAATATTTCCAGCATGGAACATTTTAGTTTGGGAATATTTGAGCATTTGAAATATTTCATAAATTTTAAATGCCCAAATTCAAATAATTATGATTTAATTCAAAGACCTTAGGATGACCTAGGAAATTGTGCATCACTTTTGGCAGAGGTTTTGGACCAAGACAAAAATGATGGACATTTTAGAAGGGCATTTCAGGTTCATCGAAAATATTTTTAGTAAACCCTAGTTGGATTCAGAGGGGGCTGGGGGTTCTGTCATTCCCATTTCAGGTTTCTGTTAAATGAAATAGACATGATGCAACACTCTAATGCATGAACTAGCTAGGGTGTGACAGATATTGAAGAAGTTCAATATGGATCAGTCCAAGAAAGGGTTCTTGCCTGCATTGCAAGGTGTGAGATTGAGCTTGGCTCAATGCCCGACCACGGCAGAAGATATAGAAGAGATGAGTGTCATCCCCTATGCCTCAGCCATAGGGTCTATTATGTATGCCATGCTGTGTACCAGACCTGATGTAAACCTTGCCGTAAGTTTGGTAGGAAGGTACCAAAGTAATCCTGGCAAGGAACTGGACAGCAGTCAAGAATATCCTGAAGTACCTGAAAAGGACAAAGGACATGTTTCTCGTTTATGGAGGTGATGAAGAGCTCGTCGTAAAGGGTTACGTCGATGCTAGCTTCGACACAGATCTGGATGACTCTAAGTCACAAACTGGATACGTGTATATTTTGAATGGAGGGGCAGTAAGCTGGTGCAGTTGCAAGCAGAGCATCGTGGCGGGATCTACATGTGAAGCGGAGTACATGGCAGCCTCGGAGGCAGCACATGAAGCAATCTGGATGAAGGAGTTCATCACCGACCTAGGAGTCATACCCAATGCGTCGGGGCCAATCATCCTCTTCTGTGACAACACTAGAGCTATTGCCCTTGCCAAGGAGCCCATGTTTCACAAGAAGACCAGGCACATCAAGCGTCGCTTCAACTCCATTCGTGAAAATGTTCAAGATGGAGACATAGAGAGTTGCAAAGTGCATACGGATCTAATGTCGCAGATCCGTTAACTAAACCTCTTCCGCGATCAAAAACATGATCAACGCCAGAACTCTATGGGTGTTTGATTCATCACAATGTAACTAGATTTTTGACTCTAGTGCAAGTGGGAGACTATTGGAAATATGCCCTAGAGGCAATAATAAAATGATTATTATTATATTTCCTTGTTCATGATAATTGTCTATTATTCATGCTATAATTGTGTTATCCGGAAATCATAATACATGTGTGAATAAATAGACCACAACATGTCCCTAGTGAGCCTCTAGTTGACTAGCTCATTGATCAACTGATAGTCATGGTTTCCTGACTATGGACATTGGATGTCGTTGATAACGGGATCATATCATTAGGAGAATGATGTGATGGACAAGACCCAATCCTAAGCATAGCACAAGATCGTGTAGTTCGTTTGCTAGAGCTTTTCCAATGTCAAGTATCTTTTCCTTAGACCATGAGATCGTGTAACTCCCAGATACCGTAGGAGTGCTTTGGGTGTACCAAACGTCACAATGTAACTGGGTGACTATAAAGGTATACTACGGGTATCCCCGAAAGTGTCTGTTGGGTTGACACGGATCGAGATTGGGATTTGTCACTCCGTATGACGGAGAGGTATCTCTGGGCCCACTCAGTAATGCATCATCATAATGAGCTCAAAGTGACCAAGTGTTTGGTCATGGGATCATGCATTATGATATGAGTAAAGTGACTTGCCGGTAACAAGATTGAACGAGGTATTGGGATACCGACGATCGAATCTCGGGCAAGTAACATACCGATTGACAAAGGGAATTGTATAAGGGGTTACTTGAATCCTCAACATCGTGGTTCATCCGATGAGATCATCGTGGAACATGTGGGATCCAACATGGTATCCAGATCCCGCTGTTGGTTATTGACCGGACAGTCGTCTCGGTCATGTCCGCGTGTCTCCCGAACCCATAGGGTCTACACACTTAAGGTTCGGTGACACTAGGGTTGTAGAGATATTAGTATGCAGTAACCCGAAAGTTGTTCGGATGAGATCCTGGACATCACGAGGAGTTCCGGAATGGTCCGAAGGTGAAGAATTATATATAGGAAGTCAGGTTTCGGCCATCGGGAAAGTTTCGAGGGTCACGGTATTATACCGGGACCACCGGAAGGGTCCCGGGGGTCCACCGGGTGGGGCCACCTATACCGGAGGGCCCCATGGGCTGAAGTGGGAGGGGAACCAGCCCCTGGTGGGCTGGTGCGCCCCCCTTGCCCCCCTGCGCCTAGGGTTGGAAACCCTATGGGTGGGGGAGCCTCCACCTGGCTTGGGGGGCAAGTTTCCCCCCTGGCCGCCGCCCACCTTGGAGATTGGATCTCCTAGGGCCGCCCCCCTAGGGGCCCTATATATAGTGGGGGGGGGGGGAGGGCAGCTGCACCCCAAGTCTCTGGCGCCTCCCTCTCCCTCCGCAACACCTCTCCCTCTCGTAGAGCTTGGCGAAGCCCTGCTGAGATCGCTGCTGCATCCACCACCACGTTGTCGTGCTGCTGGATCTCCATCAACCTCTCCTTCCCCCTTGCAGGATCAAGAAGGAGGAGACGTCTTCCCCAACCGTACGTGTGTTGAATGCGGAGGTGCTGTCCGTTCAGCACTAGGATTATCGGTGATTTGGATCACGACGAGTACGACTCCCTCAACCCGTTCTCTTGAACGCTTCCGCTCACGATCTACAAGGGTATGTAGATGCACTCCTCTCTCTCGTTTCTAGATAAACTCCATAGATTGATCTTGGTGAAGCGTAGATTTTTTATTTATTTTCTGCAACGTTCCCCAACAACAACCCACCTGGGCGTGCCTGGGCCTCCAGGCGCACCCTGGTGGGTTGTGCTCTCCTAAGAGCTCCCCTTAGGTACTTTCTTGGGCCACTAGATGTCTTCTGGTCCAAAAATAATCCACAAAAAGTTTTGCTGTGTTTGGACTCCGTTTGGTATTTATTTCCCAAGATGTAAAAAACAAGCAGAAAACAACAACTGGCACTGGGCACTATGTCAATAGGTTAGTACGAAAAAATGATATAAAATGACTATGAAATGATTGTAAAACATCGAAGAATGATAATATAACAAAATGGAACAATAAAAAAATTTAGATACGTTGGAGACATATCAATCGTCACCTCGTCCTTAGCCAATCTTCGTTTAATCCGTAGTCCTAACCGATACCAATCTTCGTTTAATACAAAGGATGACTAACCTACTAACTGGAGGCCCAGCCCGAATTGCTATTTTTTTTTGCCTATTTCAGTATATCGAAGGAAAGGAATATCAAACGGAGTCCAAACGGAATGAAACCTTCGGGAGCGATCTTTTTGGAACAAACACAATCCAGGAGACTTGGAGTGGACGTCAAGAAGCAACAGAGGAGGCCACGAGGGTGGCCGGCGCGCCCTAAGGGGGTGGGCGCGCCACCTACCTCGTGGGCCCCTCGTGGCTCCACCAAAGTACTTCTTCCTCCTATATACATCCACGTACCCCGAAAACATCCAGGAGCACCACGAGAAACTATTTCCACCTCCGCAACCTTCTGTATCTACGAGATCCCATCTTGAAGCCTTTGCTGGTGCTCCGCCAGAGGGGAAATCGACCATGGAGGGCCTCTACATCATCTCCAAGGCCTCTCCAATGAGTTGTGAGTAGTTTAACACAAACCTTCGGGTCCATAGTTATTAGCTAGATGGCTTCTTCTCTCTCTTTGAATCTCAACACAAAGTTCTCCTCGATCTTCTTGGAGATCTATTCGATGTAACTCTTTTTGTGGTGTGTTTGTCGAGATCCGATGAATTGTGGGTTTATGATCAAGTTTATCTATGAGAAATAATTGAATCTTCTCTGAATTCTTTTATGTATGATTGGTTATCTTTGCAAGTCTCTTCGAATTATCAGTTTGGTTTGGGCTACTAGTTTGATCTTTCTTGCAATGGGAGAAGTGCTTAGCTTTGGGTTCAATCTTGCGGTGTCCTTTCCCAGTGACAGCAGGGGCAGCAAGGCACGTATTGTATTGTTGCCACCGAGGATAAAAAGATGGGGTTTATATCATATTGCATGAGTTTATCCCTCTACATCATGTCATCTTTCTTAATGCGTTACTCTGTTCTTCATGAACTTAATACTCTAGATGCAGGCAGGAGTGGGTCGTTGTGTGTAGTAATAGTAGTAGGTGCAGAATCGTTTCAATCTAGTTGTTGTGGACGTGATGCCTATATACATGATCATGCCTAGACACTCTCATAACTATGCACTTTTTTATCAATTGCTCGACAGTAATTTGTTCACCCACCGTAATACTTATGCTATCTTGAGAGAAGCTACTAGTGAAACCTATGGCCCCTGGGTCTACCTTTTATCATATAAGTTTCCCATTTACTTTTATTTGCATCTTTTACTTTCCAATCTATATCATAAAATACCAAAATATTTATCTTATCTTATTATCCCTATTAGATCTCACTTTTGTAAGTTACCGTGAAGGGATTGACAACCCCTTTATCGCATTGGTTGCGAGGTTCTTGTTTGTTTGTGTAGGTACGAGGGACTTTTGAGGAGCCTCCTACTGGATTGATACCTTGGTTCTCAAAAACTGAGGGAAATACTTACGCTACTTTGCTGCATCACCCTTTCTTCTTCAAGGGAAAAAACAACGCATGCTCAAGAGGTAGCAAGAAGGATTTCTGGTGCCGTTGCCGGAGAGGTGTTCTCTCAAGTCAAGACATACCAAGTACCCATCACAAACTCATCTCCCTTGCATTACATTATTTGCCATTTGCCTCTCGTTTTCCTCCCCCCACTTCACCCTTGCCGTTTTATTCACCCTCCTTTCATTCGATCTTGTGTTACCATGTACCTTCTTTTTGCTTGCATCTTCACTTGCTAAAAGTTTATGGATCCTCATCCACTTGCCAATCTCTTTAAGAGATCCAATTATGATGAACTTATTGCTAGTGCGTTGAGTGCACTAGATTATCTTTATGAGGTTTTGCTTGAAATTCGTGAATCTGAAAATTGTGATGAAGTACTTTATGAAGCGATTCACGATAGATCTTTAAATAAAAAGCATGATTGCAATGATTTCATTATAAATTCTATTGATGTAAATTGTGCTAATAATATGCAAAACCCTAAGCTTGGGGATGCTAATTTTGCTATGTCTACTACTTGTTGCAATGATCATGATTGGGGTGATTCTTCTTATGATTTTGAAAATTTATTTAAGCCCCATGATGATATGAGATTGATAATAGTGTTTGCAATATTATTGAAAGTGGTTTTGGAAGAGAGTCAACTTTAGATCCCACATATTTGGAGAATGTTCAATCTTATGAAATTGTTTGATAAAAGTGGGTTTGGAGAGGTCATGACTTTAGTTAATGTTAATCCCACTATTTTGGAAGAGTGTCAACTTTGCATGCATGTGGATCATGTTGGAAATATTTTATGTGATAGCTATTTTGTTGAATTTGCTTATGATCCCACATGTAATTATTATGAGAGAGGAAAATATGATTGTAGAAATTTTTATCTTACTAAATTACCTCTCGTTATGTTGAGATTACTATTGTTTCTTTCCGCTTCCTTGCATATGCTAGTTTTTGCTTGCTATGATAATTTGTTTTCCTATAAGATGCCTATGCATAGGAAGTATGTTAGACTTAGATGTATTTTGTCATGTGTTTCATGATGCTCTCTTTGCCTTCAATTCTTGTCTTTCATGTCAGCATCATTAAATTTATCAATGCCTAGCTAGGGGCGTTAAATGATAGCACTTGTTGGGAGGCAACCCAATTTTATTTTTGTTCCTTGATTTTTGCTTCTGTTTAGTAATGAATAATTCATCTAGCCTCTGTTTAGATGTGGTTTTATGTTTTAATTAGTGTTTGTGCCAAGTAGAACCTATAGGATAACCTACGGTGATAGTTAATTTGATTCTGCTGAAAAACAGAAACTTTTGCGCTTACGAGAAAAAAATTCAATAAATCAACGTGCTTTTGCGTTGATTATTTTTGATGTAGATCAATAGACAAATTGCCTAGGGAGTCCTATTTTGGTAGGATTTTTACAGTTCCAGAAGTATTCTAAAGTTACAGATTGCTACAGACTGTTCTGTTTTTGAAAGATTCTATTTTTCGTGTGTTGTTTGCTTATTTTGATGCATCCATGGCTAGTATCGGGGGGCGGGGGGGTATGAACCATATAGAAGTTGGAATACAATAGGTTTAACACCAATATAAATAAAGAATGAGTTCATTACAATACCTTGTGTGGTGGTTTTTCTTTCTTGCACTAACAAAGCTTATGAGATTTCCTGTTGAGTTTGTGTTGTGAAGTTTTCAAGTTTTGGGTAAAGATTTGATGGACTATGGAATAAGGAGTGGCAAGAGCCTAAGATTGGGGATGCCCATGGCACCCCAAGATATTCAAGGGCAACCAAAAGCCTAAGTGTGGGGATGCCCCAGAAGGCATCCCCTCTTTCATCTTCGTCTATCGGTAACTTTACTTGGAGCTATATTTTTATTCGCCACATGATATGTGTTTTGCTTGGAGCGTCTTGTATGATATGAGTCTTTGCTTTTTAGTTTACCACAATCATCCTTGTTGTACACACCTTTTGAGAGAGATACACTTGATTTGGAATTTATTAAAATACTCTATGTGCTTCACTTATATCTTTTAGAGCATGGCGGTGGTTTAATTTTGCAGAAATTATTGATCTATCATGATTCACTTATATTATTTTGAGAGTCTTATAGAACAGCATGGTATTTTCTATGGTTTTAAAATTGGTCCTAGAATGATGAGCATCCAAGTTGAGTATAATAAAAACTATCACAGAAAGTAAATTGGATGCTATGATCAATTTGATGCTTGATAATTGTTTTGTGATATGAGGATGGTGATATTAGAGTCATGCTAATGGAGTAATTATAAATTTGAGGAATACCTGTTTTGAAGTTTGTGATTCCCGTAGCATGCACGTATGGTGAACCGCTTTGTGATGAAGTTGGAGCATAATTTATTTATTGATTGTCTTCCTTATGAGTGGCGGTCGGGGACGAGCGATGGTCTTTTCCTACCAATCTATCCCCCTAGGAGCATGTGCGTATTACTTTGTTTTCAATGACTTGTAGATTTTTGCAATAAGTATATGAGTTCTTTATGACTAATGTTGAGTCCATGGATTATACGCACTCTCACCCTTCCACCATTGCTATCCTCTCTTGTGCCGCGCAACTTTCACTGGTACCGTACACCCACCATATACCTTCCTCAAAACAGCCACCATACCTACCTATTATGGCATTTCCATAGCCATTCTGAGATATATTGCCATGCAACTTTCCACCGTTCCGTTTATTGTGACACGCATCATCATTGTCAAATTGCTCATTGCATGATCATGTAGTTGACATCGTATTTGTGGCAAAGCCACCTTCATAATTCTTCCATACATGTCACTCTTGATTCATTGCATATCCCGGTACACCGCCTGAGGCATTCATATAGAGTCTTATTTTGTTCTAAGTATCGAGTTGTAATCTTGAGTTGTAAGTAAATAAAGGTGTGATGATCTTCATTATTAGAGCATTGTCCCAAGTGAGGAGAGGATGATGGAGACGTTGATTCCCCCACAAGTCGGGATGAGACTTCGGACTTGATAAAAAAAGGAGAAAGGCCAAAAAAGAGAAAAAGAAAGGCCAAATAATAAAAAGAGAAAAAAAGAAAAAAGGGAAAAAATGAGAGAAAAAGAGAGAAGGGACAATGGTACTATCTTTTACCACACTTGTGCTTCAAAGTAGGACCATGATCTTCATGATAGAGAGTCTCCTATGTTGTCACTTTCATATACTAGTGGGAATTTTTCATTATAGAACTTTGCTTGTACATTCCAATGATGGACTTCCTCAAGATGCCCTAGGTCTTCGTGAGCAAGCGAGTTGGATGCACACCCACTTAGTTCCTTTTGTTGAGCTTTCATACACTTATAGATCTAGTGCATCCGTTGCATGGAAATCCCTACTCACTCACATTGATATCTATTAATGGGCATCTCCATAGCCCGTTGATACGCCTAGTTGATGTGAGACTATCTTCTCCTTTTTTGTCTTCTCCCCAACCACCATTCTATTCCACATATAGTGCTATGTCCATGGCTTACGCTCATGTATTGCGTGAAAGTTCAAAAAGTTTGAGAATACTAAAGTATGAAACAATTGCTTGGCTTGTCGTCGGGGTTGTGCATGATTAAATACTTTGTGTGATGAAGATAGAGCATAACCAGACTATATGATTTTGTAGGGATAACTTTCTTTAGCCATGTTATTTTGAGAAGACATGATTGCTTTGTTAGTATGCTTGAAGTATTGTTGTTTTTATGTCAATATGAACTTTTATTTTGAATCATTTGGATCTGAACATTCATGCCACAATAAACAAAATTACATTGAGAATTATGCTAGGTAGCATTCCACATCAAAAATTCTGTTTTTATCATTTACCTACTCGAGGACGAGCAGGAATTAAGCTTGGGGATGCTTGATACGTCTCCAACGTATCTATAATTTTTGATTGTTCCATGCTATTATATTACCTGTTTTGGATGTTTATGGGCTTTACTTTACACTTTTATATCATTTTTGGGACTAACCTACTAACCGGAGGCCCAACCCGAATTGCTGTTTTTTTGCCTATTTCAGTATATCGAAGGAAAGGAATATCAAACGGAGTCCAAACAGAATGAAACCTTCGGGAGCTATCTTTTTGGTACAAACGCAATCCAGAAGACTTGGAGTGGACGTCAAGAAGCAGCCGAGGTGGCCACGAGGGTGGTCGGCGCGCCCCCTGCCTCGTGGGCCCCTCGTGGCTCCACCGACGTACTTCTTCCTCCTATATATATATCCACGTACCCCGAAAACATACATGAGCACCACGAGAAACTATTTCCACCGCCGCAACCTTCTGTATCCGTGAGATCCCATCTTGGAGCCTTTGTCGGTGCTCCACCGGAGGGGAATCGACCATGGAGGGCCTCTACATCATCTCCAAGGCCTCTCCGATGAGTTGTGAGTAGTTTACCACAGACCTTCGGGTCCATAGTTATTAGCTAGATGGCTTCTTCTCTCTCTTTGAATCTCAATACAAAGTTCTCCTCGATCTTCTTGGAGATCTATTCGATGTAACTCCTTTTGCAGTGTGTTTGTCGAGATCCAATGAATTGTGGGTTTATGATCAAGTTTATCAATTAGAAATAATTGAATCTTCTCTAAATTCTTTTATGTATGATTGGTTATCTTTGCAAGTCTCTTCGAATTATCAGTTTGGTTTGGCCTACTAGATTGATATTTCTTGCAATGGGAGAAGTGCTTAGCTTTGGGTTCAATCTTGCAGTGTCCTTTCCCAGTGACAACAGGGGCAGCAAGGCACGTATTGTATTGTAACGCCCCGGATCTGATGCGCCAGGTGTCCTCCAGTTATTCGCCATAGTTGCCATGTCATTTTCTTGCGTGTTGCACTTTTCCATGTCATCATCTGCATTTCATTTGCATGTTTTTCAAAACATGCATCCGTTTGGGTTCCGCCGGTTCTCCCCATTGTCCGTTCTGAGCACAGGCACACTCGCACACGCCCGTCGCACCTCTCAGACCTTGTTTCATGACGGGCATAAAAATGTTCTCGGAATGGGATGAAAGTTGGCGTGCGGTCTTATTATAGCGTAGGTAGACCGCCTGTCAAGTTTCGTCGCATTCAGAGTTCGTTTGATAGCCCAACCGTCATCTGTAGTCGGTTTAATTGTCGGGCGTTTTTGGTATCCGGAAACTGCCGCCGGGCTGCACTTCATGTCTCTCTTCTCAAGCCAATGCATGCTACACAGCCCACTAGGCCTGCCTAACACCCTCTCTCGATCGGATTCGTCGGATGGCGATCGGAGGCTCCAAAACCCCCCTCAGACCCCCTAACCCTAGCCATTTTCCTATATAAACACCCCCTAGTCCATTTTGGGCAACCCTAGCCCCCTAGACCCTCCACCTACCTCCAGCCACAGCCAAAACCCCTTCCTCGCATTCCGCGCCGCTCCAACCCTGCTCCGCCACTTGGCGCCGCCGCTGGCGCGCCCCGGACCAATCCACGCGCGCCACGTCGCCCCCTGGCTGTCTCCAGCCACTACCCCGCCGCCATGTGGCATCGCTGATATGTCCATTTTGCATCATGCTTTTATAATAATATTTATTGCATTATGGGCTGTTATTACACATTATATCTCAATACTTATGGCTATTCTCTCTTATTTTACAAGGTTTAACATGAAGAGGGGGAATGCCGACAGCTGGAATTCTGGCTGGAAAATGAGCAAACATTGGAGACCTATTCTGCACTGCTCCAAAAGTCCTGAAACTCCACGAAACATATTTTTGGATTTATTAAGAATTATTGAGGGAAAGAAATACATCCGCTGGCCCACACCCTGTCCAGGAGGGTGGGGGGCGCGCCCCCTCCTACTGGGCGTGCCCCTGTCTCCTAGGCCCCTTGGTGGCCCCCCGATGTCCATCTTCTTCTATATGAGGGCTTTTACCCTGGAAAAAATCGTGGGCAAGCTTATGGGACGAAACTCTGCCGCCACGAGGCGGAACCTTGGCGGAATCAATCTAGGGCTCTGGCGGAGTTGTTCTGCCGGGGACACTTCCCTCCGGGAGGGGGAAATCATCACTAACGTCATCACCAACGATCCTCTCATCGG
This sequence comes from Triticum aestivum, assembly GCF_018294505.1. Classification (NCBI taxonomy): domain Eukaryota; kingdom Viridiplantae; phylum Streptophyta; class Magnoliopsida; order Poales; family Poaceae; genus Triticum; species Triticum aestivum. Next base: position 63,521,095 of record NC_057798.1, read on the forward strand.
GAGGGGGTCAATCTGCATCAACATCTTCACCAGCACCATCTCCTCTCAAAACCCTAGTTCATCTCTTGTATCCAATCTTGTATCAAAACCACAAATTGGTACCTGTGGGTTGCTAGTAGTGTTGATTACTCCTTGTAGTTGATGCTAATTGGTTTACTTGGTGGAAGATCATATGTTCAGATCCTTTATGCATATTATTACCCCTCTGATTATGAACATGAATATGCTTTGTGAGTAGTTACGTTTGTTCCTGAGGACATGGGTGAAGTCTTGCTATTAGTAGTCATGTGAATTTGGAATTCGTTTGATATTTTGATGAGATGTATCTTTTCCTCTAGTGGTGTTATGTGAACGTCGACTACATGACACTTCACCATTATTTGGGCCTAGAGGAAGGCATAGGGAAGTAATAAGTAGATGATGGGTTGCTAGAGTGACAGAAGCTTAAACCCTAGTTTATGCGTTGCTTCGTTAGGGGCTGATTTGGACCCACATGTTTAATGCTGTGGTTAGGTTTACCATAATACTTCTTTTGTAGTTGCGGATGCTTGCAATAGGGGTTAATCATAAGTGGGATGCTTGTCCAAGTAAGGGCAGTACCCAAGCACCGGTCCACCCACATATCAAATTATCAAAGTACCGAACGCGAATCATATGAGCGTGATGAAAACTAGCTTGATGATAATTCCCATGTGTCCTCGGGAGCTCCTTCCTCATTATTAGAAATTGTCCAGGATTATCCTTTTCTACATAAAGGATTGGGCAACCTTGCTGCACTTTATTTACTTTGTTTACTTGTTACTCGTTATTATTTATCTTATCACAAAACTATCTATCACCTACAATTTCAGTGCTTGCAGAGAAAACCTTACTGAAAACCGCTTATCATTTCCTTCTGCTCCTCATTGATTTGACACTCTTACTTATCGAAAGGGCTACGATAGATCCCCTACACTTGTGGGTCATCAAGACTCTTTTCTGGCGCCGTTGCCGGGGAGTGTAGCGCTTTTGGTGAGTGGAACTTGGCAAGGAAACATTTATATAGTGTGCTGAAATTTTCTGTTACTTGTCACTATGGAAACTAATCCTTTGAGGGGCTTGTTCGGGGTATCTTCAACCCGACCAGAAGAGCAAAGAGTTTCTCCTCAACCTACTGAACTTTATGAAAATATTTACTTTGAGATTCCTTCGGGTATGATAGAGAAACTGCTAGCTACTCCATTTACAGGAGATGGAACATTGCATCCTGATTTACACCTTATCTTTGTGGATGAAGTTTGTGGATTATTTAAGCTTGCATGTATTCCCGATGATGTTGTCAAAAGGAAGGTCTTCGCTTTATCTTTGAAGGGAGATGCATTGACATGGTATAGGCTATGTGATGATACGATATCTTGGAATTATAAACAATTGAAGTTGGAATTTCACCAGAAGTTCTATCCTATGCATCTTGTTCATCGTGATCATAATTACATATATAATTTCTGGCCTCACGAAGGAGAAAGCATCGCTCAAGCTTGGGGGAGGCTTAAGTCAATGTTATACTCATGCGCCAATCATGAGCTCTCCCGGGAAATGATTATTCAAAAGTTTTATTCTCGGCTTTCTGTTGATAATCGCAACCTGCTCGATACTTCCTGTGCTGGTTCGTATATGCTGAAGACTATTGATTTCAAATGGGAATTATTGGAAAGAATTAAATGCAACTCTGAAGATTGGGGTTCCGAAGATGGTAAGGAGTCAGGTATGACACCTAAGTTCAATTGTGTTAAATCTTTTATGGATACCGATGCTTTTCGTGGATTTAGCGCTAAGAATGGACTTGACTCTGAGATAGTAGCTTCTTTCTGTGAATGTTTTGCTACTCACGTTGATCTCCCTAAAGAGAAGTGGTTTAAATATAATCCTCCTATTGAAGTGAAAGTAGTTGCACCTATTACAGTCGAAAAAAAGACTATTAACTATAGTGATCCTATTGTTCCTACTACTTATGTTGAGAAACCCCCATTTCCTGTTAGGATAAAGGATCATGCTAAAACTTCGACTGTTGTTCGTAAGAGTAATACTAGGACTGATACACCTACTGAGCAAATCAATGTTGAACCTAGTATTGCTATGGTTAAAGATCTCTTGGATGATGATTTAGATGGGCATGTTATTTATTTCCGCAATGAAACTGCTAATATTGCTAGACCAGATACTAATATACATAGACCTGTCGTAGGCATACCTGTTATTTCTGTTAAAATAGGAGATCATTGTTATCATGGTTTATGTGATATGGGTTCTAGTGCTAGTGCTATACCTTATGATTTATATAAAGAAATTATGCACGACATTGCACCTGTTGAATTAGAAGACATTGATGTTACTCTTACGCTTGCTAATAGGGATACCATTAAACCTGTTGGGATTGTTAGAGATATTGAAGTTTTGTGTGGGAAAGTTAAATACCCTGCTGATTTTCTTGTTCTTGCTTCCCCACAAGATGCCTTCTGTCCAATTATTTTTGGTATTCCCTTCTTGAACACAGCTAGTGCTAAGATTGATTGTGAAAAAGATACTGTCACCATTGGCTTAGATGGTATGTCTCATGAGTTTAATTTTGCTAAGTTTTGTAGACAACCTCGTGATAGAGAATCACCTAGTAAGGATGAGATTATTGGTATTGCTTCCATTGCCGTGCCTCCTACTGATCCGTTAGAACAATATTTGCTAGACCATGAAAATGATCTGTTTATGAAAGAGAGAAGGGAAATAGATGAAGTGTTCCTTAAACAGGAACCTATGATAAAACATAATCTTCCTGTTGAAATTCTTGGGGACCCCCCTCCACCCAAGGGTGATCTCGTGTTTGAACTCAAACCTTTACCTGATAATCTTAAGTATGCTTATCTTGATGAAAAGGAAATATACCCTATTATTATTAGTGCTAACCTTTCAGAGCAAGAAGAAGAAAGATTATTGAAAACTCTGAAGAAGCAGCGAGCTGCTATTGGATACACTCTGGATGATCTTAATGGCGTTAGTCCCACGTTATGCCAACACAAAATTAAATTGGAGGACGATGCCAAACTAGTTAGAGATCCTCAACGACGACTAAGTCCCAAGATGAAAGAAGTGGTAAGAAAGGAGATACTAAAGCTCCTTGAGGCAGGTATAATTTATCCCGTTGCTGATAGTGAATGGGTAAGTGATACGTCTCCAACGTATCTACTTTTCCAAACACTTTTGCCCTTGTTTTGGACTCTAACTTGCATGATTTGAATGAAACTAACCCGGACTGACACTGTTTTCAGCAGAACTACCATGATGTTATTTTATGTGTAGAAAAGAAAAGTTCTTGAAATGTCTCGGAAATCCACAGAGGCACTTTTTGGAATTAATAAGATTTTTTGGCGAAAGAATTAATGCCAGGGGCCCCACAGCCTGTCCACGAAACATGGGGCGCCCCCCTAGGGCGTGGCCTGCTATCTCGTGGGCCCCCTGGACCTCCTCCGACCTCAACTCCAACTCCATATATTCCGTTTGGGGGAGAAAAAAAATTAGAGAGAAAGTTTCATCGCGTTTTACAACACGGAGCCGCCGCCAAGCCCTGATCTCTCTCGGGAGGGCTGATCTGGAGTCTGTTCGGGGCTCTGGAGAGGGGGATTCGTCGCTGTCGTCATCATCAACCATCCTCCATCACCAATTTCATGATGCTCACCGCCGTGCGTGAGTAATTCCATCGTAGGCTTGCTAGACGGTGATGGGTTGGATGAGATTTACCATGTAATCAAGTTAGTTTTGTTAGGGTTTGATCCCTAGTATCCACTATGTTCTGAGATTGATGTTGCTATGACTTTGCTATGCTTAATGCTTGTCACTAGGGCCCGAGTGCCATGATTTCAGATCTGAACCTATTATGTTTTCATGAATATATGTGTGTTCTTGATCCTATCTTGCAAGTCTATAGTCACCTATTATGTGTTATGATCCGACAACCCCGAAGTGACAATAATCGGGATACTTCTCGGTGATGACCGTAGTTTGAGGAGTTCATGTATTCACTATGTGTTAATGCTTTGGTCCGGTTCTCTATTAAAAGGAGGCCTTAATATCCCTTAGTTTCCGTAAGGACCCCGCTGCAACGGGAGGGTAGGACAAAAGACGTCATACAAGTTCTTTTCCATAAGCACGTATGACTATTTACGGAATACATGCCTACATTACATTGATGAATTGGAGCTAGTTCTATATCACCCTATGTTATAACTATTGCATGAGGAATCGCATCCGGCATAATTATCCATCACTGATCCATTGCCTACGAGCTTTTCATATATTGTTCTTCGCTTATTTACTTTTCCGTTGCTACTGTTACAACTACTACAAAAACCCAAAAACATTTATCTTTACTTTTGCTACCGTTACCTTTATTATCATACCACTTTTGCTACTAAACACTTTGCTGCAGATACTAAGTTATCCAGGTGTGGTTGAATTGACAACTCAACTGCTAATACTCAAGAATATTCTTTGGCTCCCCTTGTGTCGAATCAATAAATTTGGGTTGAATACTTACCCTCGAAAGCTGTTGCGATCCCCTACACTTGTGGGTTATCAAGACTAATTTCTGGCGCCGTTGCCGGGGAGCATAGCTCTATTCTCTGAGTCACTTGGGATTTATATCTGTTGATCACTATGAAGAACTTGAAAGACGCTAAGACCAAGATTTTGCCCTCAACTACGAGGGGAGGTAAGGAACTGCCATCTAGCTCTGCACTAGATTCTCCTTCCGTTATTAGTAGGCTTGCGACACCTAAACCTGCTACTGCTATGAATTCTGATATGTCGCATGTTATTGATGATGCCACTTCTGCTATGCATGATGAAACTACTTCTGTGCGTGATACTACTTTGCCATTAGGTGAATTTCTAGATGAACAACTTGCTAGAGTTAGGGGGAATGAAAATATTGAAGAACCTATTATTGATGATAGTGATGATGAACGTTCCCCCAATGATTATGTATTACCTGTTGTTCCTAAGGGTTATGTTATGAATGAAGCAGCTGCTATGGAAATTCTTGCTTGCAATGATAGAAATGATCTTAAGAAATTATTAGCTAAATGGAAGCAGCAGTCTCTTAATGCTAGAATGAAACCCGATCCTGCTTTTGCTACTTCACCTATCTGTGTTACTGATAAGGATTATGAATTCTCTGTTGATCCTGATATTATTACTTTAGTTGAATCTGATCCTTTTTATGGCCTTGAATCTGAAACTGTTGTGGCACATCTTACCAAGTTGAATGATATAGCCACCCTATTTACTCATGATGAGAAGTCTCGCTATTTATATATCCTTAAGATATTTCCGTTCTCATTAAAGGGTGATGCTAAGACTTGGTATAATTCTCTTGCTCCTGGTTGTGTGCGTAGTCCCCAGGATATGATTTATTACTTCTCTGCTAAATATTTCCCTGCTCATAAGAAACAAGCTGCCTTGCGGGAAATATATAATTTTGTGCAAATCAAAGAAGAGAGTCTCCCACAAGCTTGGGGGAGGCTTCTCCGGTTACTTAATGCTTTGCCTGATCATCCTCTTAAGAAAAATGAAATACTTGATATCTTTTATAATGGACTAACCGATGCTTCCAAGGACTACTTGGATAGTTGTGCTGGTTGTGTTTTCAGGGAAAGAACAGTCGACGAAGCTGAAATATTATTGAATAATATGTTGACTAATGAAAATAATTGGACTCTTCCTGAGCCAGTTCCTGAAGTAATTCCTGAACCAATTGAGCCAACTCCTGAGCCTATTCCTAAACCCACTCCGAAGAAGAGAGGTGTTTTATTTCTCAGTCCTGAAGATATGCAAGAGGCAAAGAAATCAATGAAAGAAAAAGGTATTAAAGCTGAAGATGTTAAGAATTTACCTCCTATTGAAGAAATACATGGTCTTAATTTACCGCCTGAAGAACCACATTGTCTTGATAACCCGACACAGGTAGTAAAGGTAAATTCTCTCTATAGATATGATAAAGTTGAAATACCCTCTACTAAATTTCATAGCCCATGCTTAGATGAATTTGATGACTTTATGGCTAGACAAGAAAGTTTTAATGCTTATGTTGGTAGAGAGTTAAAGAATAATGCTTTCGAGATAGGACGCGTAGGTGATAATCTGGCTAGAGTTAAAGATGAACTTCACCGCGTCAGCAAATATGCTTCTATGGTTGCTACTCAAGCTGAGCAAGTACTCAAAGCACAAAATGATCTGCTTGATGAATTAAATAATAAAAATGACTTTGCCGTTAGAGTGGCTACTAGAACTGGTAGAATGACTCAGGAACCTTTGTATCCTGAAGGCCACCCTAAGAGAATCGAGCAAGATTCTCAGAGAAATAAGTTAGAGGCACCTAGTTCTTCTAAGAAGAAGAAGAAGAAAAATGATAGGACTTTGCATGCTTCTAGTGAACCTACTGTAGACACACCTGAGAATCCCAATGATATTTCTATTTCTGATGCTGAAACACAATCAGGTGATGAACATGAACCTAGTGATAATGTTAATGATAATGTTCATCTTGATGCTCAACCTAGCAAAAACAATTATGTAGAGATTGAACCTGCTGTTGATCTTGATAACCCACAATCAAAGAATTAACGTTATGATAAGAACGATTTTGTTGCTAGAAAGCACGGTAAAGAAAGAGAGCCATGGGTTCAGAAACCCATGCCCTTTCCTCCTAAACCATCCAAGTCAAAGTATGATGAGGATTTTGAGCACTTTGCTGAAATGATTAGACCTATTTCCTTACGTATGCACTTAACTGATATGCTAAAAGTAAATCCTTATGCTAAGTATATGAAGGATATCATTACAAATAAAAAAAAAGATACCGGAAGCTGAAATTTCCACCATGCTTGCTAATTACACTTTTAAGGGTGGAATACCAAAGAAACTTGGAGATCCGGGTGTTCCAACTATACCATGCTCCATTAAAAGAAATTATGTTAGAACTGCTTTATGTTATCTTGGAGCCGGTGTTAGTGTTATGCCTCTCTCTTTATATCGTAGACTTGAATTGAATAAGTTGACACCTAATGAAGTATCTTTGCAAATGGCTGATAAATCAACTGCTATACCTGTCGGTATTTGTGAGGATGTGCCTGTTGTGGTTTCAAATGTCACTATCTTAACGGACTTTATTATTCTTGATATTCCCGAGGATGATAGTATGTCTATCATCCTTGGTAGACCTTTCCTTAATACTGCAGGGGTTGTTATTGATTGCAACAAAGGCAATGTCACTTTTCATGTTAATGGCATTGAGCATACGGTACACTTTCCGAGGAAACAATCTCAAGTTCATTGCATCAATTCTATTGAAAAAGTTCCAACTATCATTTTTGGAGGTTTTGAATTTCCTCTCCCTACTGTCAAGAAAAAAAATATGATATTCTTATTGTTGGGGATTTTCATATCCCCGTTGAGGTAACTTAGTGTTATTCGAAATTTCTCCGGTTCCGTGTTATTCGGAATGAGTTTGTTAACAAGACTTGCTCAACCTTGTTAGTGGGTTCATTTTGATGATCATGAGATGGATGAAACTAGAAGGCACAACCTTCTGTACCCTCTTTTTACTTTCTGTTATTTAGAATAAATAAAGCAAAAATAGTATTATCTATCTGTTTTCTGAATTATTCATGCAATAAAAAATAGTCCAAAAATAAAAGTGCTCCAAATGCCCTGCAAATTTAGTATGTTTTTTGCTGGAATATTTGAGGATTTTAGGCACTGAAAACATTGCAGGAGGGGCAAGCACCAGGCCATGAGAGAAGAGGGTGCGCCCTCCCCCTATAGGGCGCGCCCCCTGTCTCGTGGGCCGCTGGTGGCTCCCCTCCACTTATGCTAGCACCCACACACTTCATCTTTTACCCCAAAAAATTCCCATCCAGCTCAAGCACGAGTTCTAGCTCGTTTTGCTGCGATTTTCGATCTCTTAGCTCAAAGCTCCATTCATAAAACTGCTTTGGGAGATTGTTGCTTGGTATGCGACTCCTCCATTGATCTAATTAGTTTTTGTTCTAGTGCTTTATTCATTGCAAATTTTTGCTGCTTAGATGACCATGTTCTTGAGCTTGCATGTTAAATTTTTGAGGTCTCAAGCAATTCCAATGCATGATATAGGCTCTAGGCACTTATAGGAGTAGTTGCTATCAATCTTGTTTAGTTTTATTCACTTTTATTTTGAAGTTACTAAAATTTCATAAATTTTCAGAAAAAGAAATATGCTTAGAAGAATGTACCAAGGAGGTTCCTCAGCAAAGAAAGGGCCAAGAATTGCTATACGTGAACAAGATATTAATTTGCCAAGGGACGCAAATGTACGGGCTTGTGAGTGGCCATCCGATGATTTTATGGTCGAAGCAGGCTTCAAGGAGGAATTTGACGCATATGTGCGTAATGCAGAGCTGGAGGACTTCTTACAAGATAAGTGTCCTCAATATTATCAATTGACTGGTTCCTTTGTGTGGAGGTTCGTATATATTTCTGCGCGTAATTCTCCTAGTGTCATGTTTGATATTTATGATACATCTTATACCATGGATTTAGAGGATTTCACAACTGCGCAAACTCCCGCGGTGGGGTAATATTAATGATCCTCCCAAATCTGAATTTAGAGATTTTCTTGCTAATATTATTGTGGGAGAATCTAGGGACGTAGCACAAGCTACCATAGGGAGCATTCATTTTCCTGCTATACATTACTTTGCTCTCTTTATTGGTAGATGCATTAACGGTAAGGACGAGGTATGTCACATGTGTGCCCCTGATCTTTGTGTCCTCAAGAGTGCTGTGTCAGGTTATAAAGGTTATAACTTGGGGGCAATAGTTGCACATAGGTTGCAGAACAATAGTAGAAGGGGAGATTTCTTTGGAGGAATTTATGCAACCCGTGTGGCTAATTTTCTTAATATAGCTCCATGAGAGGGGGATATGATTGTACCTCCTGTTTATTTGGATAATGAAGCTACGTTTGATCATCATTTTGAGAGGAATGAACAATTCCTCCATTATCGACTAATCTATGACAGACGCAATGTCGTCCCTGTTACTCTTCCTGCTCCCTACCTTTTTGATTATCAGGCAAAAGGAAGATATGTTGTCACCAGGGAAGAAGCAACTGAATATGAGAGGGGAATGGAGGCAACTCGCCAACACGCTGCTGCTCAGGAGGCGGTCGCCTCTGCATCTCAGTACTACCCTAGTTTCACTTACGGATATCAGCCAGGCGGTCCTTGGTATTAAACCAACTTAGGCCAAAAGCCTAAGCTTGGGGGAGTACGTATTTCTCACCGACTTTACATTCATGTTCACACACTAGTCGTCGGTGCTCATACTCTTTCATTGTATTATCCATGCTAGTTTAAATTTCTTTTTCTAGTTTTCTTCTTGTGTGTTTGATAAACCTTAAGAAAAACAAAAAAAAATAGTTAGTTTAATTTCCTTGCCTGTAGTAGGAATCAAAATGAAAACCCAAAAAGATTTCTCGTTCTTCTTTTACTTGTTGGGAGCTTTCGCGTGTCATTGGGGAGACCATATTCAAGCTTCAAGAGAAAATCGAGCATCTCCAAGCCCAGATCTATGACCTGCAAAACCAGAACTGTGAGTATGAATATAGATTCAAGAGGATGAGTTTAGCTGCAGATTTAAGGATCCGGGAGACTCGATCATCCTTCTATGATGGTGAGCGTATGCCTTGGAAGACGGATGACAAGCCTACATCATCGACAACTCCTACCTCACCACCTCCGAGGACATAATCACTTGGGTATGGGCACTCCCCTTGGCAACTGCCAAGCTTGGGGGAGGTGCCCCGGTATCGTATCACCATCACACTCCTATCTTTACCATTTTATTTAGTTCGATCCTTTTAGTAGTATCTTGATCTAGTAGATTGAAGTTTTGATATCAAGTAGGTTTTAGTTTTGCTTTGGGATCTCTTTTTGTAATCGAGTCTGTGAGCTATCTATAATAAAGATTAGTGTTGAGTCAAGGGCTTTGCTATGTTGCTATGATCTTGAGAAATTAGAGAGAATTAAAGAGTTCATATTGATCTTATGGTTATGATGACTTCACATATAGAAAGTATGAGGCATCAAAATTGTTGAGATTTGATAAACGTAATTTTGGTCATCGTTGTAATTAATATGAAGTGATAAGGAAAGAGAGGTTCACATATAAATATATTATCTTGGACACCTTTTATGATTGGGAGCACTCATTAAGTATGACATGCTAAAAGAGTTGACGTTGGACAAGGAAGACAATGTAATGGTTTATGTTTTCTCACATCTCACTCAAAGTATATTGTCATTGACCTTCCAAACATGTTGAGCTTGCCTTTCCCCCTCATGCTAGCCAAATTCCTTGAACTAAGTAGAGATACTACTTGTGCTTCCAAATACCCTTAAACCCAGTTTTTGCCATGAGAGTCCATCATACCTACCTATGGATTGAGTAAGATCCTTCAAGTAAGTTGTCATCAGCGCAAGCAATAAAAATTGCTCTCTAAATATGCATGACTTATTAGTGCGGAGAAAATAAGCTTTGTACGATCTTGTTGTTGAAGTATTAAAAGCGACGGACTGCATAATAAAGGTCCACATACAAGGGGCAATATAAAGTGACGTTCTTTCGCATTAAGATTTTGTGTATCCAACCCTAAAAGCGCATGACAACCTCTGCTTCCCTCTGCGAAGGGCCTATCTTTTACTTTATGTTTTTACTTTATGCTTGAGTCAAGGTGATCCTCACCTTTCCCTTTTTCAATTTATCCTTTGGCAAGCTCTTCGTGTTTGAAAGATCATGATATATATATATATATATATATATATATATATATATATATATATATATCCAATTGGATGTAAGTTAGCATGGGCTATTATTGTTGACATCACCTAAAGGTGAATATGTTGGAGGTAACACAATAAGCCCCTATCTTTCTCAGTGTCCGGCTGAAACTCCATAACCACAAGTATTGCGTGAGTGTTAGCAATTGTAGAAGACTACAAGATAGTTGAGTATGTGAACTTGCTGAAAAGCTCTATTGTTGACTCTTTCTGATGTTATGATAAATTGCAATTGCTTCAATGACTGAGATTATAGTTTGTTAGTTCTCAATGAAGTTTTTGAACCATACTTTTACATTGTGAATTGATTGTTACTTGAGCATAAGAAATCATATGATAGAATATATATATATATATATATATATGTATGTATGTTGCTGTTATAAGAATGATCATGATGCCCTCATGTACGTAATTTATTTTTATCGACACCTCTATCTCTAAGCATGTGGACATATTTTTCGTTATCGGCTTCCACTTGAGGACAAGCGAGGTCCAAGCTTGGGGGAGTTGATACGTCCATTTTGCATCATGCTTTTATATCAATATTTATTGCATTATGGGATGTTATTACACATTATATCTCAATAATTATGGCTATTATCTCTTATTTTACAAGGTTTAACATGAAGAGGGGGAATGCCGGCAGCTGGAATTCTGGCTGGAAAAGGAGCAAACATTGGAAACCTATTCTGCACTGCTCCAAAGTCTCCTGGGCCCCCTGGTGGCCCCTCGATGTCCATCTTCTGCTATATGAGGGCTTTACACTGGAAAAAAATCGTGGGCAAGCTTACGGGACGAAACTCCGCCGCCACGAGGCGGAACCTTGGCGGAATCAATCTAGGGCTCTGGCGGAGCTGTTCTGCCGGGGACACTTCCCTCCCGGAGGGGGAAATTATCACCAAGGTCATCACCAACGATCCTCTCATCGGGAGGGGGTCAATCTCCATCAACATCTTCACCAGCACCATCTCCTCTCAAAACCCTAGTTCATCTCTTGTATCCAATCTTGTATCAAAACCACAAATTGGTACCTGTGGGTTGCTAGTAGTGTTGATTACTCCTTGTAGTTGATGCTAATTGGTTTACTTGGTGGAAGATCATATGTTCAGATCCTTTATGCATATTATTACCCCTCTGATTATGAACATGAATATGCTTTGTGAGTAGTTACGTTTGTTCCTGAGGACATGGGTGAAGTCTTGCTATTAGTAGTCATGTGAATTTGGTATTCGTTCGATATTTTGATGAGATGTATGTTGTCTTTTCCTCTAGTGATGTTATGTGAACGTCGACTACATGAAACTTCACCATTATTTGGGCCTAGAGGAAGGCATAGGGAAGTAATAAGTAGATGATGGGTTGCTAGAGTGACAGAAGCTTAAATCCTAGTTTATGCATTGCTTCGTTAGGGGCTGATTTGGACCCACATGTTTAATGATGTGGTTAGGTTTACCTTAATACTTCTTTTGTAGTTGCGGATGCTTGCAATAGGGGTTAATCATAAGTGGGATGCTTGTCCAAGTAAGGGCAGTACCCAACCACCGGTCCAACCACATATCAAATTATCAAAGTACCGAACGCGAATCATATGAGCGTGATGAAAACTAGCTTGACGATAATTCCCATGTGTCCTCGGGAGCTCCTTCCTCATTATTAGACATTGTCCAGGCTTATCCTTTGCTACATAAAGGATTGGGCCACCTTGCTGCACTTTATTTACTTTGTTTACTTGTTACTCGTTACTATTTATCTTATCACAAAACTATCTATCACCTACAATTTCAGTGCTTGCAGAGAAAACCTTACTGAAAACCGCTTATCATTTCCTTCTGCTCCTCGTTGGGTTCGACAGTCTTACTTATCGAAAGGACTAGATAGATCCCCTACACTTGTGGGTCATCAATCGCCACCTCACCCCGCTCCTTCCCGCCACCTCACCCCGCTCCTTCCCGCCACCGAGGCCCGTAGAAGCCCGCAACCAACCCGCCCTGGGCCGATCCGGGCCCGAGGAGCCTGCAGCCCCATTCGCCGCTGCTCCCGAGCGCTCTGCTCGATCTGGATCGGGAGGTCTCATCCTACTCGCCCGACCCCGCCGCTCTCCGCGCCCTCCAGCGAGCCGCCGCTGTCGACCCCAAGGCCGACCCTGTCGCCCTTCCCTTCCATCTGTCCCTTCTCCCATGGATCCATCTCCCTCTCACCCCACCGACCCTTCCTCTCGCAGGTACCCGCCGTTGCCGCCGCCGGAGTTGCTCGCACCACCGCCCTAGATCCCACTGCCGCTGCTGCCACCGGGAATGGAGTCCCCAGGCCTAATCCAAATGGATCCGTCCGGCACCATCGCCCCCATGGCCTCCTCTGGCCTCGCTGGAGCCCCTCGTCCCACCGCCGCCGCCATGCCTCGCCTCGGCCTAGGGCAAGGTCGGGGACGAGCTCCTCTCGCATGGGGCCCCGCGACCCGGCCCAGCTCGCTCGGCCTGCCAGGCCTCTTCCCCAACTATGCCTTGACCCGCTATGGTGAGCCTAGCGCCCAACCCCTATGCTGCGCCTGTGCGAGAGATAGCTATTTAGCGCTCATCCGTTTTATTTTCCAGAAAATGACCAAGTCTGAGAAAATCAGCATTAACTGTGCATGTTTGACCTACCATAACTTCTTGTGTGCTGCTCCGTTTTGTCCGTGTAATATATCAAAATGTTCATTCTGAGATGCTCTTATTTCATTACATTGTGCCTTTCTTGTTTCAGTTCATCTTGATGCCCTTATCATCATTGCAAAAGTGCTATATGACGTTAACTGCTGTTTGTTAACAGAACTTGGTGATTTGTCATTTTCGTTGCATTTTGTGTGTGCATCTTATGAGCATGATGTCTACATGTTTTAGGAGCATATTCATGCCATCTTTACAGTGGTGCAATCCATGTATTTTTTTGTGCCTTGTGGTGAGTGCATAAAGCTCGTGAAGTAGGGTACTTGCTGTTACTGTTTTGCTAGGTTGAATCTGCTATACCATGATGCTATGTAAACCTACTGCTACAAGTCATTCTATGCATAATCTGGAGATGTTCACTAAGGATGTTTTGTTATACATGTCATGGTCTATCCATCCATACCCTTGGTTGCATATATAGCCTGTTGTAGCTTGTTGTAATCTTTCTCTCAAATTGCTAAATAATGTTGTTGTCAGCCTGTTAACATTAAGTTCAGTTTTGCCATGAGTATTGCTAGTGATCTATGCACCCTATGAACTTTCTCTTGCCATTTGTAGCTCATAATTGTTTAATCTTACTACTGGTCACCTTGTCATGCCATGTATTGCTCTGTGGTGAGTTTTACAATCTCACCAACATACCTACTTATCGTTGTTCCTGCCATGTACTGTTATTTTGAATCTGTCATATCATTTGCCATGTTTGTATGGATCCTACCATCTTTTGTGTTGATCTTTTGAATTAGTTCAGTAAGGGAGTTTTGTTCCTTGTATTTAGTATTAGCATTCCATGCTCTATTTTGCCATGATAGCTTGCTGTAACATGTTTTTTTATAGCTCTAAACATTGCAGCCTGATGTTATTTCTGCCATGTCCAGTGATTTCTGCTAAGTCTATGAAACTGTTATTATTTGCAATCTTGCCATGTCCTTTTGAGCATGTTCTAGTGATCTATAGAGATAGCTCAGTGTTCATGTTTTGTTGTGCTTTACCTGTACATGATGTCCATGCATTTTGTTTCCATGTTAAGGTGCTGTAGTATATTGTTTTGATGTTTGTAAGATGCTTAGTTGCTGTTTTGGACAGATTGTTGTTATATCTTGTTCGGAGTGTGTGTTGAACCGTTGCTCCGTTTTGAGTGTGCTCTATATGAAACTTGCTTAGAATTGCATGTAGTTTCATCTTCTCATGTTGAATCCTTGTTTTGAGAGTGTTTGCTTGATGTTTGAATGCCTTTTGCATCAATGCCATGGTTAACTTGTTTTGCTCATATCTTCTAGGCCGTAGCTCCGAATTAAACGAACTTTATATGTAACTTGACTAGAATTTCTTGTAGATCATCTTGGTGCATATTAACTTGCTGTTTAACAACTTGAACATAAGGTTTATTCAGATCTGGACCAATTTCGAAATTTGCATATGATGACTTACCGGAATTGTTATATGTTGTTCCCGGCCTCATTTAAACTTGCTTTGATATGTTGCTCTTGTATGCATCATCTCTTGCCATGAGTAGCATCATATAGCCTTTGTCATGCATCATACTTGGTTGAGCATCATGCCATGTCTATGTGTTGTGTGTTTACCTTGTTGTTTGCTTCTTTCCGGTTGTGCTCCTTCTCGTTAGTTCCTGTTTCGTTGCGATCATAAGGATTCGTTCGTCTACGCTTGGTTCGTCTTCGTGGCTTCATCTTCTTCATGGACTCGTTCTTCTTCCTAGCGAGATTTCAGGCAAGATGACCGTCACCTTGGATCTCACTACTATCATTGCTATGCTAGTTGCTTCGTTGTATCTCTATGCTGCGCTACCTATCACTTGCTCTTCAAGCCTCCCAATTCGCCATGTCAGCCTCTAACCTTTTTCACCCTTCCTAGCAAACCGCTGCGTGGCTATGTTACCGCTTTTGCTCAGCCCCTCTTATAGCGTTGTTAGTTGCAGGTGAAGTTGAAGGTTGCTCCATGATGGACAGGGTTATGTTGGAATATCGCAATATCTCTTATTTAATTAATGCATCTATATACTTGGTAAAGGGTGGAAGGCTCGGCCTTATGCCTGGTGTTTTGTTCCACTCTTGCCGCCCTAGTTCCCGTCATACCGGTGTTATGTTCCTTGATTTTGCGTTCCTTACGCGGTTGAGTGATTTATGGGACCCCCTTGATAGTTCGCTTTGAATAAAACTCCCCCAGCAAGGCCCAACCTTGGTTTTACCATTTGCCTCACCTAAGCCTTTTTCCCTTGGGTTTCCAGAGCTCGAGGGTCATCTTTATTTTAACCCCCCCCCCCCGGGCCAGTGCTCCTCTGAGTGTTGGTCCAAACTAGAGCCCTTTGCAGCGCCCCCTCAGGGAAACTTGAGGTCTGGTTTTAGTTGTACATATTGCTCATCCGTTGTGCCCTGAGAACGATATATGTGCAGCTCCTATCAGGATTTGTCGGCACATTTGGGCGGCTTTGCTGGTCTTGTTTTACCATTGTTGAAATGTCTTGTAAATCGGGATTCCGAGATTGATCAGGTCTTCCTAGTAGAAGTTTGTTGACCGTGAGAGCTTGTGATGGGCTAAGTTGGAACACCCCTGCAGGTATAAACTTTCGAGAGCCGTGCCCGCGGTTATGTGGCAGATGAGAATTTGTTAATGTCTGGTTGTAGAGAACTTGACACTTGACTTAACTAAAACACATCAACCGCGTGTGTAGCCGTGATGGTCTCTTTTCGGCGGAGTCCGGGAAGTGAACACGGTTTTGGGTTATGTTTGACCTAAGTAGGAGTTCAGGATCACTTCTTGATCATTGCTAGCTTCACGACCGTTCCGTTTGCTTCTCTTCTCGCTCTTATTTGCATATGTTAGCCACCATATATGCTTAGATGCTGCTGCAACCTCACCACTTATCCTTTCCATTCCCTTTAAGCTTTGCTAGTCTTGATACCCATGGTAATGGGATTGCTGAGTCCTCGTGGCTCACAGATTACTACACCAACAGTTGCAGGTGTAGGTTTTGCGATGATCATGACGCGAGAGCGATGTTTACTTGTTTTGGAGTTCTTCTTCTACTTCTTCTTCGGTCAGGGGATAGGTTCCAGGTCGGCAGCCTGGGCTAGCAGGGTGGATGTTGTTTGAGCTTTTGTTTGTGTTTCATCTGTAGTCAGATGTTGCTCTTATGTATGATGTTGTTGTATTCGTGTGGCATTGTATGCCTCTTGTATGTACCCCCAACTATTATGTAATGGTATGATGTAATGATATCCACCTTGCAAAAGCGTCTCCAATATGCGCTTCTATCCTTGGTGGGACTTTCGAGTTCCTTTAGGATAGGGTCGCATATTGGGCGTGACATGTATTATTGCCATCGAGGATAAAAAGATGGGGTTTATATCATATTGCATGAGTTTATCCCTCTACATCATGTCATCTTTCTTAATTCATTACTCTGTTCTTCATGAACTTAATACTCTAGATGCAGGTAGGAGTGGGTCGATGTGTGGAGTAATAGTAGTAGATGCAGAATCGTTTCGATCTACTTGTTGTAGACGTGATGCCTATATACATGATCATGCCTAGATACTCTCATAACTATGCACTTTTCTATCAATTGCTCAACAGTAATTTGTTCACCCACCGTAATACTTATGCTATCTTGACAGAAGCTACTAGTGAAACCTATGGCCCCCGGGTCTATCCTTTATCATATAAGTGTCCCATTTACTTTTGTTTGCATCTTTTACTTTCCAATCGATATCATAAAATACCAACAATATTTATCTTATCTTATTATCCCTATCAGATCTCACTTTCACAAGTTACCGTGAAGGGATTGACAACCCCTTTATCGCGTTGGTTGCGAGGTTCTTGTTTGTTTGTGTAGGTATGAGGGACTTTTGAGGAGCCTCCTACTGGATTGATACCTTGGTTCTCAAAAACTGAGGGAAATACTTACACTACTTTGCTGCATCACCCTTTCCTCTTCAAGGGAAAAACCAACGCATGCTCAAGAGGTAGCACCTATCACACCCGATCATCACGTGGTGTCTCAACACAAAGAACTTTCGCAATGGTGCATACTTGGGGAGAACACTTATACCTTAAAATTTAATTAAAGGATAATCTTATAATGCTACCACCGTACTAAGCAAAATAAGATGCATAAGGATAAACATCATATGGAATCAAAATATGTGACATGATATGGCCATCATCATCTTGTGATTTTGATCTCCATATCCAAAGCAACGTCACTATTTCCATCATCATCGGCTTGACACCTTGATCTCCATCGTAGCATTGTGGCCATCTCGCCAACCATTTCTTCTACGACGACTATCGCTACCGCTTAGTGATAAAGTAAAGCAATTACATGGCCTTTGCATTTCATACAATAAAGAGACAACCATAAGGCTCCTGCGAGTTGCCGATAACTTTTGCAAAACCTGATCATCTCATACAACAACGTATATCACATCATGTCTTGACCATATCACATAACGACATGCCCTGCAAAAACAAGTTAGACGTCCTCTACTTTGTTGTTGCAAGTTTTACGTGGCTGCTACGGGCTTCTAGCAAGAACTATTCTTACCTACGGCACAAAACCACAACGGTGATTTATCAAGTTTGCTGTTTTAACCTTCAACAAGGACCGGTCGCAGTCAAATTCAATTCCACCAAAGTTGGAGAAACAATCACCCGCCAGCCACCTTTATGCAAAACTAGTTGCATGTCTGTCGGTGGAACCGGTCTCATGAACGTGGTCATGTAAGGTTGGTCTGGGCCGCTTCATCCAACAATACCGCCGAATCAAAATGAGACATTGGTGGTAAGCAGTTTGATGATCACCGCCCGCAACTCTTTGTGTTCTACTCATGCATATCATCTACGCATAGATCTGGCTCGGATGCCATTGTTGGGAAGCGTAGCATGCAATTTCAAAAAATTTCCTACGCTCACGCAAGATCTATCTAGGATATGCATAGCAATGAGAGGGGGAGAGTGTGTCCACGTACCCTCGTAGACCGAAAGTGAAAGCGTTTGCTAACACGGTTGATGTAGTCGAACTTCTTCTCGTTCCAACTGATCAAGTACCAAACATACGACACCTTCGAGTTCTGCACACGTTCAACGCGATGATGTCCCTCGAGCTCTTGATCTAGCAGAGGGTTGGGGAAGTAGATGAGTTCTGTTAGCACGACGGCGTGGTGACGGTGATGGTGATGTGATCCGCGCAGGCTTCGCCTAAGCACTGCGAGAATATGATCGGAGGTGTAAACTGTGGAGGGGGCGCCGCACAAGGCTAGGAATAGTTTATGTGTGTTCTAGGCGCCCCCTCCCCACGTATATAAAGGAGGGAATGGGAGGGATCCAGCCCTAGGCACGCCCAAGTAGGAGGAATCCTACTTGGGCTCCTAGTAGGATTCACCCTCCCCTTTCCTTTTACCGGAGGGGGAAAGAGGGGAAGAGAGGGGGAAGGAGGGAAAGAGGGGGCGTTTCCCCCTCCTCCTACTCCATTTCGGCTTCCTTCCTTGGGGGCGGGGGCACCACCCCTTGTGGGCTGGTGTGCCTCCCTCCTATGGCCCATATGGTCCATATCTTCCCCCGGGGGGTTCCGCCAACCCCCCCGGTACTCCAACATGTACCCGAAACATTCCGGAACACTTCCGGTGTTTGAATACTATCATCCAATATATCAATCATTACCTCTTGAACATTTCGAGACTCCTCGTCATGTTCGTGATCTTATCCGGGACTCCGAACAACATTCGGTCACCAAATCACATAACTCATATAATACAAATTGTCATCGAATGTTAAGCGTGCAGACCCTACGGGTTCGAGAACTATGTAGACATGACTGAGACACCTCTCCAGTCAATAACCAATAGCAGAACCTAGATGCTCATATTGGTTCCCACATATTCTATGAAGATGTTTATTGGTCGAACCGTTATGACAACATACATTATTCCCTTTGTCATCAGTATGTTACTTGCTCGAGATTCGATCGTCGGTATCTTTATACCTAGTTCAATCTCGTTACCGGCAAGTCTCTTTACTCATTCCGTAAAGCACCATCCCGCAACTAACTCATTAGTCACATTGCTTGCAAGGCTTCTTATGATGTGCATTACCGAGAGGGCCCAGAGATACCTCTCCGATACTCTCGGAGTGACAAATCGTAATCTCGATCTATGCCAACCCAACAAACACCTTCAGAGATACATGTAGAGCATCTTTATAATCACCCAGTTCCATTGTGACGTTTGATAGCACACAAGGCATTCCTCCGATATCCAGGAGTTGCACAATCTCATAGTCGGAGGAATATGCATTTGACATGAAGAAAGCAGTACCAATAAAACTGAACGATCATTATGCTAAGCTAACGGATGGGTCCTGTCCATCAAATCATTCTCCTAATGATGTGATCCCGTTCATCAAATGACAACACATGCCTATGGCTAGTAAACTTGACCATCTTTGATTAACGAGCTAGTCAAGTAGAGGCATACTTGGGACACGGTGTTTTGTCTAAGTATCCACACATGTGTCAGTTTCCAGTTAATACAATTCTAGCATGAATAATAAACATTTATCATGAATAAGGAAATATAAAATAACAACTTTATTATTGCCTCTAGGGCATATTTCCTTCAGCTCCGATGGCTGCGGATCTGGCATCCTGTCCAGATCCGTCTCAATACGGCCCTGGCCGGCTGGTGGCGAGAGGAGGACAGGTGAGGGGCGGCTGGAGGCTCCCTACCGGCATGCTGACATCAACCCTCTTCTCCTTGGCGAGGCTCCATTCGGTTCCACCCAGCTGCGAGGTTGGGGGACACGACTTCTAGTGAAAACCGTGCCGACTTCGGTCATGGCGGATGATGGCGGCGTCTATGACGTCGTTCCCTTCTCGAGGCATCGTTGTTGTAGGTCGTGGCACCCCACTCATGATGCTCCAGGGGAAACTCTAGATCTGGATCTACCGGATCAGACGATGATGGTACCTTTGATGCTGTTGTCCCTCCTGCGGGCATCATTTTGGAGCAAGTGCTAGTTGGACGGGACAAGCGGAAGAGCGATCCATCGCAAGGCCAACGGCGGATCTCGGCGGCATGGTGCTGCGGAGGTTCCGTGACGGGCGCATGTGGACGGATTCGTGCAGGATGGTGGAGTTGTCTGGCTTTGTGGTGGCGTCGAAGGCAGGCCAGGCAAGGTCAATGGGTCAGTTGCTACTCTGGAGATGGACCGGTGGAAGATGGCCACTACTAGGAAAATGCTTATAGGTAGACATTTAGCAGTAGCGTTGGTTAGATACCCATTGCTACTGCTATTTAGCAGTAGCGCCGGCCAGCACAAGCGCTACAAGTGCACGTTAGCAGTAGCGCTGGATTTCACAGCCAGCGCTACTGCTAATGGGCCACGCTCTCGGGCCCCCGTTGCAGCTTTAGCTATAGCGCTGGGCTGCCTACCCCGCGCTGCCGCTAGCCCACCTCTCTGCTTCCCCCCGCACCGGCCTGCGCACCACCCCTCCCCTCACTCACACTCACACGCACCAGATCGAATCCCAGTCGTCCCCCGATCCATCCGCCGCCCCCGCGTCCTACTCCGGCCGCCCTCCCGGCGCCGGCCCTCCTCCCCTGCCGGTGGCCCCCCCACACCGGCCCTACTACCCTGCCGGCCGCCCCCCGCACCGGCCCTCCTCCCCTGCCGGCCGCCCCCCCTGCACCGGCCATCCTCCCCCGCCTGTCGCCCCCCCCCGCGCTGGCCCTCCTCCATCGAGAGGTATACCCCCCCTCCTTCCTCCTCCCTCCCTAGTTATAGTTATTAGAGAGTAGTTAATTTTTAGGCGTTTTAGTTGAATTTGTAGGTGTTTTAGTTAAATAATGTAGGTGCTTTAGTTGATTTTTTAGGTGTTTTAGTTAAATTCGTAGGTGTTTTAGCTAAAAAGGTAGGTTCTTAGAATAATGTAGGTGTTCTTAGAATAATGTTGAATTTGTTTTAGGTGTTTTAGTTGTTTTAGGTGTTTTAGTTGTTTTAAGTGTAGTTAATAGAATTTTAGGTGGCTTAGTTGTTTTAGGTGTGGTTAACATAATTTTAGGTGTTTTAGTTGTTTTAGGTGTAGTTAACAGAATTCTAGGTATTTTTTTAGTTAAAGCAATTGTTGTTATTTTTTTAGTTAAAGCAATTTTTCCTGTTTTATGCAAATTTGCAGTGGACATGTCATATTTTGAACATGTCACATTTTGGACAATGTCATATTTTTCCGAGTGGCCTATGTTTTGCCAGAAATGTCGATTCGTTTATGTTCTGGCAAATTTCAGGTGCTCGATTGGTCCTGTTTTTAGCGAAGGTCATGTCAAATTTTGCTAAGTGTTTATTAATTTTGTTTTCATAATTAAGAATTTTGTTCTCGACTTCGACGATGCCTATCCCGCATCCTCGTCGTCGACTCGGCGGAGGACTCCTGCTTGAGCCGACGGGCCATGTCCGGGACTGGGCTCCGCCGGGCTGGTACTGGGTTGTGCTACCTTCTGGTGAGCGCAGCTTAGTGAGGAGCCAGCCCGTTGTCGACCCGGAGCTTCTTTGGTGGCGGTCACGTGGGCCTGCATCGGTGGAGAGGCTTCAGTCCCCCACGCAGGTGGTTCAACACCGTGTCACGGAGGAGAACGCGCACGTCCAGCGCTACTTGGTTGCGTTGGCAAACGGCTGGTTCTCCAATACCTGGCAGATTATTTGGGGATCTCACCGGAGTTATGATCCGGTGATGGTTCCTTCTCTTTGGGTGTCCACCGCGGCCCACTGAACCTAGATGAGCTATTATTCGAGATGTATTAGTCTTATTATATGATGATCTTTGCTACAAACTACTATATATGTATTCGATGATGCATTATTAATTACCTATTAGTTATTTTCTTATTGAATGCAAAACATGAGCGCGGTTTGTGCTACAAACTACTACATATGTATTCATGATGGATTATTAATTACCTATTAGGAAATGTCTGACGACGAAAGCTAATTCGCTATGTGTGATTAGTGCGAAGATAAGCGCGGTATGTGCGACAGGCCTCACCTGGTAGAAGGTCGGCGCTTCAGCATCAAGCTCCAAGAGACCTTCGATGTTGATACGGTACGCAACGATGACAAGTTTTTATGTTATTTTTGCACAACTTCTCTGCTTCTTCAACGTGTAATTTCCATCGTTTACAATTCCACTAGCTTATCCCATGCCATGCAAGACGCTATGTCTTGAAGAAGATGGGTTTTGAAGATCATGAAAGCACGAAGACAAAGATAATTCAACTAAGGACCCATCATGGTTATGATTTTGCTGTAAAACTATACAATTCTGTGAACTCATCCAATTTTGGTTGCCCGAATTGGGAAGCCCTTTTCAAGGCGTATGATTTTCATGAGGGTATGCTTCTCACCTTCGATCTTGGTGATCCTGACATCGACAAAAATAATATGACCATTTGGGTCCTTGTTGACACGCTTCCAGTTTTACCGCTGTGTGAGTTTCTTAAACATATTTACTAAGTAATTTATATTGTTAATTTCAAAATATTTGACAGCTTATTTCCATTGACAGCTTATTTTCATTCTTCAAAAAAAGTACGGAAGATGGTAGAGAGAACCTACTACTACAATGATGAAGCACAATTAACTTATAAGGAGAAAGATGGTCTTATCACTTTTTTTACTGATCATGAGAATTACAATAGCTATTATCGAATTCCTCAAAATTATGGTCCATATGTGCCACTAGTGCACGCGGTGTGCTACGGTAACACCAATTGAGATATCATGGTAAGATTTTCTACTATTATGACATCCGTGCATCTTTGAACATTGCTAACTACATTGCTAACTACAAATTTATTACTATGTTTTTGAACAGAAAATCCCGATGGATTGTGTGCCTCATCTGATGTTGCCAAGAGGCCGCGTTGAAGTTATGAGCTTACGGCCACCACGGCCAGGTCAGCCACAGTATCCACATCACTCCTGTCCATACCGGATTTCTAAAAGCGAGGAAGCCATGATAATAAATGATTGGAAAAAATGTTTCAACCATCGTAGAGAGCTACTTAGAAGCAACATTGTGCGTAGGCCAAGAGTTGAAGACAAGATGATCTCCATTCTTCATTGTGGAGAGTTCAGTTTCCTTAATGAAGAGTCAATGCCTATCTTGTTTTATGATATTTTACCTAAGAGAGGGTAGAGTAGGTCCTATGAGAGGAGTAGGTCCTAGGTAGAATGTGTTATTATGTGCTATAATGTGTTAGAGTTGATGAGGAGGATGAGGAGTTGTGATTATGATTAGTGACCAACTTGTTATATATATGATGTCTCATTGACGAACATTGTTTGGTGGTGATGACTACTGGTAATGAATATGCTATTTAAACAAACTAGTTCATGATGAGTTTTATTGTATAAAAGATATATCTGTTTAAACATGTACAACGCCAAAATATTAAAAAGAAAACATAAATGTTAGCAGTAGCGCTGGCCTAAAAACGTGCTACTAGTAGTTGAACTTACCAGTAGCGCTGGTCTATAAACACGCTACTGCTAGAAAATAGCTGTAGCGTCGTAGCAGTAGCGCTGGTACCCGCACTACTGGTAGCACAAAAACAAGCGCTATTGGTAAGCTTTTCTCTACTAGTGGGCAGCGGCAGCCTCTGAGAGTGCATTGGTCCGGTATGGGACCCAGTCCCGGTATGTGGCTGGGCTGGGGCATTCGGCTTTAGATTTTAGGGTCTGGTGTGATGTCTGTTTGGTATTAGGCCCGGATATTCAACACACCTTCATCAATAGGATAGGAGTAGCAACATGTGTTTCCTAGATGGTGGCTTTAGATTCACGGATGTATAACTTTGTATGGTCTCTGTGAAAAATTAATAAAATGGCCGCATGCATTGCCCAAATGCAGAAGCCGGGGGTTTATCCTCCTTTTCCAAAATAAAAAGCTCTCATGCCAGTACGAAGAGCCTTTCTAAGGAGTCGCCAAGCAAATGTTTGCACTCTGGGCGCCATGAGTTTCTGCTTCCAGACCTGATTAAGAATATTCTTTACATGTACATGTAGAAACCTGTCTTGGTTGATTGCTAGGATTAGCCTGGATATCCAGCAAACAAAGCTTATAGGTACTTTTAGAGTCGCACTTGCCATTAGGAGTGAGATCCCAACACAAAATATCATTCCTTTCGTCCTTGATGATAGGAGTGCTAATCATGGCAGAAGGTTCAATTTTTTTGATAGATTAGAGCCTTCCACTGTTTTCGATTAGGAATCCAAAGATCATTTACCTTTGCTGGATAGATGAAGTTGGCGTCCTACAAGATAAGCTGGTCATACATGGCAGTCCGGGCAAAACACCAGGGTGAGCTCCAGATAGAAATGTTGCCCTGAGTGAGACGGGTCGCCTCAATTATTTGCCGATTGTTGGTCGCAAATCTCGGCAAAGGACTTCTTTGCCGAGTTTGTCATTTGCCGAGTAGGCCCACGGCTGCGGCGACGGAACAACGCGGGGACGAGCGGGGGCCTGGCCCCGATCGAGAATACAATGGGAGCGGCAACTAGGGTTTGGCTGGTTTAAATACCTCATAGATTGCCGAGTATCTTTCGTCGGGGCTCTCGGCAAAAGCTTCCCACCATCACAGGTCCGTCAGCTGCAAACGGCCGTGTCACATGGCTCCTATTTGCCAGGTGCCTTTTACCGGGCTCTCGACATATTGTGCATAAGCCGAGATGCTTTATGTTTGCCGGGTATTTAACGGGCGGGGCTCGGCAGAGCTTCCCATGTGCCATGTCCTATTGTTTGCCGAGAGCCACACTCAGCTTACCTTCCTTTTGCCGTGATCCCGTGTTCTCGTACTCGGCAAAGACGAAAGAACTCGGTAACAACAATCTTTCCAGTAGTGATTAGGGGGATCAACACCATAAGCGCAATCATAACCTAAAGTATTTGTTAACTTTTCAGCTCTCTCTTTCTACTGATTTGAGTTTCTACAATACAAATAACTTTAGGGGCAAACTTTAACGCAAGTTTGCGTAGCTCTTCAATTGTTGGGGTGTTGCTGATACCTCGACAGTTTCAGCCTAGAAGACTAACATCCGGCGGTCCTCCACCGGCGCCGAGTACATCACTGTTTTTTGGCACCACGGGCAAGTTCTTCCCTCCTCTTGAAGAGCTCTTCTCACTTGCTTGCACTGTCTTGGCCCTTTTCTTGGGCCTGGAGGCACCCCTCGAAGAAGCCCGCCAAAATATATTGGATGAAGAAGTGCCGTCCTCTAGTCTAGAATAGCAAGCGACTAATTCGGATGGTGATTCTCTCCCACAAATTTAGTTTGCAGGATCATGGTCACCCAGCAGCGCAAAGTAACATCTTGAGGTACCTCGTCCTTGAACAACAAAGAATCTGGTCGCTCCTCAAAGACTTCACAAACAAATTCAGTCTGCGCCATGTTACCTTGTACTCTGAACCTATATGTAACTCTTTGTACTCTGAATGAATCAAGCAAGGCATTCCGCTAAACTTCAGTGAACACAAGGCGAAAAATGTTTTTTCTGTAGTGTATATCCACTGTGTTTTCTAAGAAATTGCCGAATTGGAGAATGGTTCGTGGCATCGTGCGGCTAATGGATCAGTCCCTGCAGTTGTATGTAGCTTCCACATTCATCCGTCAGATACAGTGAGGTTTTCCTTTCAAAAAGAAAGATACAGTGAGGTTGCCATAGACGAACACGGAATGGGCTGTGGCCCATCAGGTATTCCTTGCAGTGTTCGCCTTTGTTTCTCCGCTCGAATGGGCCTGGCCTCCGTTCGATGGCAATAGATACCCATTACCCACGTATCCGTTAAAACCTTATTAGGGTAAGGGTATGAGACAAAAAATTACCCATGGGTATATAAATAGGAAAAAGTTAAACCCATCGGGTAGAGGGGGTACGGGTATGGGATCATACAACCCATACCCACATACTCATTAACCCATATAAAATCTGTATGAACTCGAAATTATCTCTAAACTTTGTCATAAATTTGCGAACTCAAAATGTATGACTTATGTGAAGATGTTCCAATGTATTGTTATTCAAGAGAAAGTGATGTTGTTTATTAAGTATGGTGTTGTTTATGATGTGTTGTTGTTTAAAAGTGCGTCTTGTTGTATAATCTGTTGTTTGTTTATAGATTATAATTATATGTTGTCGATTATGACTATTAGTTGGTCAAACTGATGCTTTGCAAACGTGGGTAATTTTACCCGCGGGTGCCCATCTACCATGTCGGGTAACGGGTATGGGAAAAAATTGTACCCATTGACGGGTATGGGTAAGGGCGATGGGTAAGCTAGGAGTGGACGGGTAAGGGTATGGGGTAGCTCCACCCATACCCAAACCTGCGGGTGCCATCCCTAGTTCGAACCGCCTCGTGATGTTTCGAATCAAATTCGGAGTTCAGATCAGATCCGGATCATGTTGGTTTTCATCGTCCTATTCTCCCTTTCGAGTTCGGATTCCCTCTTATGCCCAACACTGCCGACTATATATATGATGACAGGCTCGATCTATCGGCACCGTATCAATTGACGTTGTGCAAGAAACGAGGGCCCCAAAGCCAAGTAGCCAATCTTTCCACGATGTCGTTCTTCAACATGTGTCTCTTCGCTTCCATGGCAATGGCGTACATCCTCCGCTTCCCAGGAGAAGACCTGCACCATCTGACGCCCCGGAGTTGCCCAAAGGAAGCAATGGCGGAACTCCTGCTGCCGGTCGGATCGTCCCGTGAAGAGCCCCAGGGCGTTGTGGACTGCTCGAAGGAGGTCGAATCGACGCTCGTGGAGAGGAGGAGTTCCACCAGCGCTTGAAGTAGTGCATGTGTGACGTTCATGCGTGAGTTCGAGGATTGCAAGTACACTACCGGAACAGGGCTCTAAGCCGACAGCCAAATGTATGTCGACGGCCCCCTGTCGGCCTAATCAGATCTATGCCGACAACTAGGTGCTGGCCGTCGGCGTACAATGGCCGTCGGGCTATCCCCGTCTACGCCGACAGCAGCCGTCGGCACAGCACAGCCGTCGGCTTATCCCAGACTACGCCTACAGCTGCCGTCGGCATATACAGACCGTCGGCATAGATGCGGGCCCGCTGACAACGGTCATCACGGCCGGCTAACGACGTCTAATCTATGCCGACAACCGAGACGGGTGGCCGTCGGCATAGATACGGGTGACACGTCACCGATCCAGAGCACATCGACCAGGATCTATGTCAACGGCAGCCGTCGGCATAGATGACACGTCATCGATCTGCGGCGCGCCATCCATCCGCCCTGGCCGCAGCTATGCCGACGGCTTTGCCGTCGGCATAGTTTTCTTTTCTTTTTTTTCCATATAGTATTATTATGATTATTAAGCATATAGTATGTGTTAATAAGCATACATATAGTATGTGTTAATAAGCATACATATAGTATGTGTTAATAAGCATATAGTATGTTAATAAGCACATAGTATGTGTTAATAAGCATACATATAGTTTTTTTTCTTTTTCTTCACTGTTTTCTTTATTATTATAATTTGACTAACTTACATATAGTATGTGTTAATAAGCATACGTACATTATTTTTCGGTTCTGTATAGAGCGGTGTGACCCCCCTCACGAACGGTGCCGCCGCCAGCCGGCACCTGGAATGGGGAACAGCCGCATCGGGTCTATACGAAGGGGACTTTGCTCCAAGTGTTTATATATATATATCGGATGACCTACCACAACCGGGTGGTGTTATGGCATGTCCAAAGAGGCGGCACGCATCTCCGAGGTGTGGCCCCGTCACGGACGGCGCCGCCGCCGGCACCTGGAGGGGGGAAACTGACGCGTCGGGTCTACACGGAGTGGATGTATCTGTGGGTTTGGCCCGGATGTTGCTCCCGGGTGTCCCTATAGGCGGACCTGACACAACCGGGTGGAGAGGTCCACTGGTCAAAGCCCGTCCGTGTGAAGTCAAAGGGCTAGATCTCGTGGTCAACCGCTCCAGGGTTAGTCGGGACGGGGGCCCTCGGGGTAGCAATGCCACCGGAGCGTCGTACCGGGCCCTCATACACACGGGGTGGTGTTGTGGCATGTCCGAAGAGGCGGCACGCGTCTCCGGTGCGTGGCCCCCCTCACGGACGGCGCCGCTGCCGGCACTTGGAGTGGATTTAGCTCTGGGTTTGGCCCAGATGTTGTTCCCCGGTGTCCCTCTGGGTCAACCTGACACAACCGGGTGGAGAGGTCCACTGGTCAAAGACCGTCCCTGTGAAGTCAAAGGGCTAGATCTCGTGGTCAACCACTCTAGGGTTAGGCGGGACAGGGGCCTTGGGGGGTAGCAATGCCACCGGAGCGTCGTGCCGAGCCCTCATACATGTGGGGTGGTGTTGTGGCATGTACTAAGAGGCGGCACGCGTCTCCGGTGCGTGGTCCCCCTCACGGACGGCGCCGCTGCCGGCACCTGGAGGCGGTAAACTGACGCGTCGGGTCTACACGGAGTGGATTTAACTATGGGTTTGGCCCGGATGTTGCTCCCCAATGTCCCTCTCGGCCGACCTAACACAACCGGGTGGAGAGGTCCACTGGTCAAAGCCCGTCCGTGTGAAGTCAAAGGGCTAGATCTCGTGGTTAACCGCTCCAGGGTTAGGCGGGACGGTCGTCCTGGGGGTAGCAATGCCACCGGAGCATCGTACTGGGCCCTCATACATGCGGGGTGGTGTTGTGGCATGTCCTAAGAGGCGGCACGCATCTCCGGTGCGTGGCCCCCCTCATGGACGGCGCCGCCGCCGGCACCTGGAGGAGGGAAATTGACGCGTCGGGTCTACACGGAGTGGATTTAGCTGTGGGTTTGGCCCGGATGTTGCTCCCCGGTGTCCCTCTCGGCCGACCTGACACAACCCGGTGGAGAGGTCCACTGGTCAAAGCCCGTCCGTGTGAAGTCAAAGGGCTAGATCTCGTGGTCAACCGCTCCAGGGTTAGGCGGGACGGGGGCCCTGGGGGTAGCAATGCCACCGGAGCGTCGTACCGGGCCCTCATACATGCGGGTGGTGTTGTGGCATGTCCTAAGAGGCGGCACGCATCTCCGGTGTGTGGCCCCCCTCACGGACGGCGCCGCCACCGGCACCTGGAGGGGGGAAATTGATGCGTCGAGTCTACACGGAGTGGTTTAGCTGTGGGTTTGGCCCAGATGTTGCTCCCCAGTGTCCCTCTGGGCGGACCTGACACAACCGGGTGGAGAGATCCACTGGTCAAAGCCCATCCGTGTGAAGTCAAAGGGCTAGATCTCGTGGTCAACCGCTCCTAGGTTAGTCGGGACGGGGGCCCTGGGGGTAGCAATGCCACCGGAGCGTCGTATCTGGCCCTCATACATGCGGGGCGGTGTTGTCGCATGTCCGAAGAGGCGGCACGCATCTCCGGTGCGTGGCCCCCCTCACGGACGGTGCCGCTGCCGGTACTGGGAGGGGGAAACTGACGCGTCGGGTCTACATGGAGTGGATGTATCTGTGGGTTTGGCCCGGATGTTGCTCCCGGGTGTCCCTATTGGCGGACCTGACACAACCGGGTGGAGAGGTCCACTGGTCAAAGCCCGTCCGTGTGAAGTCAAAGGGCTAGATCTCGTGGTCAACCGCTCTAGGGTTAGTCGGGACGGGGGCCCTGGGGGTAGCAATGCCACCGGAGCGTCGTACCGGGCCCTCATACATGCGGGGTGGTGTTGTGGCATGTCCTATAAGAGGCGGCACGCGTCTCCGGTGCGTGCCCCCCCTCACGGACGGCGCCACCGCCGGCACCGGGAGGGGGGAAACTGTTGGAAATATGCCCTAGAGGCAATAATAAATTAGTTATTATTATATTTCCTTGTTCATGATAATCGTTTATTATCCACGCTATAATTGTATTGACAGGAAACTCAGATACATGTGTGGATACATAGACAACACCATGTCCCTAGTAAGCCTCTAGTTGACTAGCTCGTGGATCAATAGATGGTTACGGTTTCCTGGCCATGGATATTGGATGTCATTGATAACGGGATCACATCATTAGGAGAATGATGTGATGGACAAGACCCAAACCTAAGCCTAGCACAAAGATCGTGGTTCATATGCTAAAGCTTTTCTAATGTCAAGTATCATTTCCTTAGACCATGAGATTTTGCAACTCCCGGATACCGTAGGAATGCTTTGGGTGTACCAAACGTCACAACGTAACTGGGTGGCTATAAAGGTGCACTACAGGTATCTCCGAAAGTGTCTGTTGGGTTGGCACGAATCGAGACTGGGATTTGTCACTCCGGTTAACGGAGAGGTATCTCTGGGCCCACTCGGTAGGACATCATCATAATGCGCACAATGTGACCAAGGGGTTGATCACGGGATGATGTGTTACGAAACGAGTAAAGAGACTTGCCGGTAACGAGATTGACAAAGGGAATTGTATACGAGATCGACTGAGTCCTTGACATCGTGGTACATCCGATGAGATCATCGTGGAACATGTGGGAGCCAACATGGGTATCTAGATCCCGCTGTTGGTTATTGACCGGAGGTCGTCTCGGTCATGTCTGCATGATTCCCGAACCCGTAGGGTCTACACACTTATGGTTCGATGACGCTAGGGTTATAAAGGAAGTTTGTATGTGGTTACCGAATGTTGTTCGGAGTCCCGGATGAGATCCCGGACGTCACGAGGAGTTCCGGAATGGTCCGGAGGTAAAGAATAATATATAGGAAGTGAGGCTTTGGCCACCGGATGTGTTTCTGGGGTCACCGGTAATGTATCGGGACCACCGGAACGGTTCCGGGGTCCACCGGGAGGGGCCACCAGCCCCGGAGGCTTGCATGGGCCTAGAGTGGAAAGGGACCAGCCCCAGAGTGGGCTGGTGTGCCTCCCACCCTTGCCCAAGGCGCAGCTAGGAGGGGAGAGGGGAAACCCTAGGCGTAGATGGGCCTATAGGCCCACACTAGGGTGCGCCCCCTCTCTCCCCCTCTTGGCCGCACCCTCCAAGTCCCGTCTAGGGCTGCCGCACCCCTTGGGTGGGAACCATAGATGGGGGCGCAGCCACCTCCCCTCCTCCTATAAATAGTGGGGGTTTTGGGGCTGCTAGGTAGATGAGTTTTACCTCTCCCAGGCGCAGCCCTACCTCTCTCCCTTCTCCTCTCCCGCAGTGCTTGGCGAAGCCCTGCTGGATTGCCACGCTCCTCCACCACCACCACGCCGTTGTGCTGCTGCAGGACGGAGTCTTCCTCAACCTCTCCCTCTCTCCTTACTGGATCAAGGCGTGGGAGACGTCACCGGGATGGACGTGTGTTGAACGCGGAGGTGCTGTCCGTTCGGCACTAGGATCTCCGGTGATTTGGATCACGACGAGTAAGACTCCTTCAACCCCGTTCTCTTGAACGCTTCCGCTTAGCGATCTACAAGGGTATGTAGATGCACTCTCCTTCCCCTCGTTACTGGTTTCTCCATAGATAGATCTTGGTGATACGTAGGAAAATTTTGAATTTCTGCTACGTTCCCCAACAGTGGCATCATGAGCTAGGTCTATTGCGTAGATTCTTTGCACGAGTAGAACACAAAGTAGTTGTGGGCGTTGATGTTGTTCAATATGCTTACCGTTACTAGTCCAATCTTGTTTCGGCGGCATTGTGGGATGAAGCGGCCCAGACCGACCTTACATGTACACTTACGTGAGACAGGTTCCACCGACTGACATGCACTTGGTGTATAAGGTGGCTAGCGGGTGCTAGTCTCTCCCACTTTAGTCGGAACGGATTCGATGAAAAGGGTCCTTATGAAGGGTAAATAGCAATTGGCATATCACGTTGTGGTTTTTGCGTAGGTAAGAAATGTTCTTGCTAGAAACCCATAGCAGCCATGTAAAACATGCAAACAACAATTAGAGGACGTCTAACTTGTTTTTGCTATGCTATGTGATGTGATATGGCCAAGAAGAATGTGATGAATGATATGTGATGTATGAGATTGATCATGTTCTTGTAATAGGAATCACGACTTGCATGTCGATGAGTATGACAACTGACAGGAGCCATAGGAGTTGTCTTTATTTATTGTATGACCTGTGTGTCATTGAACAACGCCATGTAATTACTTTACTTTATTGCTAACCGGTAACCATAGTAGTAGAAGTAATAAGTTGGTGGGACAACTTCATGGAGACACGATGATGGAGATCATGATGATGGAGATCATGGTGTCATGCCGGTGACGACGATGATCATGGAGCCCCGAAGATGGAGATCAAAAGGAGCAATATGATATTGGCCATATCATGTCACTATTTGATTGCATGTGATGTTTATCATGTTTATACATCTTATTTGCTTAGAACGACGGTAGTAAATAAGATGATCCCTCATTAATATTTCAAGAAAGTGTTCCCCCTAACTGTGCACCGTTGCGAAAGTTCGTCGTTTCGAAGCACCACGTGATGATCGGGTGTGATAGATTCTTACGTTCACATACAACAAGTGTAAGCCAGATTTACACACGCGAAACACTTAGGTTGACTTGGCGAGCCTAGCATGTACAAACATGGCCTCGGAACACAAGAGACCGAAAGGTCGAGCATGAGTCGTATAGTAGATACGATCAACATGAAGATGTTCACCGATGATGACTAGTCCGTCTCACATGATGATCGGACACGGCCTAGTTGGCTCGGATCATGTAATCACTTAGATGACTAGAGGGATGTCTATCTGAGTGGGAGTTCATGAGATGAACTTAATTATCCTGAACATAGTCAAAAGATCTTTGCAAATTATGTCGTAAGCTCGCACTTTAGTTCCATTGTTTAGATATGTTCCTAGAGAAAATATAGTTGAAAGTTGACCGTAGCGTTTATGCGGACAGTAGAAAGCTTATGTCCTTAATGCACCGCTTAGTGTGCTGAACCCCAAATCGTCGTCTGTGGATGTTGCGAACATCGGACATACACGTTTTGATAACTACGTGATAGTTCAGTTAAACGGTTTAGAGTTGAGGCACCAAAGACGTTTTTTGAAACGTCGCGGAACATATGAGATGTTTCGAGGGCTGAGATTGGGATTTCAGGATCGTGCCCACGTCAAGAGCTATAAGACCTCCGACGATTTTCTTAGCCTGCAAACTAAGGGAGAAAAGCTCAATCGTTGAGCTTGTGCTCAGGTTGTCTGAGTGCAACAATCACTTGAATCGAGTGGGAGTTGATCTTCCAGATGAGATAGTGATTTTTCTCCAAAGTCATTGCCACGAAGCTGCTAGAGCTTCGTGATGAACTATAACAAATCAGGGATAGATATGATGATCCTTGAGATATTCACGATGTTTGACACCGCGAAAGTAGAAATCAAGAAGGAGCATCAATTGTTGATGGTTAGTGAAACCACTAGTTTCATGAAGGGCAAGGGCAAGAAGGGGCACTTCATGAAATGGCAAATCAGTTGCTGCTCCAATGAAGAAACCCGAGGTTGAACCCAAACCCGAGACTAAGTGCTTCTGTAATAAGGAGAATAGCCACTGGAGCAGAATTACCCTAGATACTTGATAGATAAGAAGGCTGGCAAGGCCAATAGAAGTATATTGGATATACATAATGTTAATGTGTACTTTACTAGTACTCCTAGTAGCACCAAGGTATTAGATACCGGTTCGGTTGCTAAGTGTTAGTAACTCGAAATAAAAGCTACGGAATAAACGGAGACTAGCTAAAGGTGAGCTGATGATATGTGTTGGAAGTGTTTCCAAGGTTGATGTGATCAAGCATCGCACGCTCCCTCTACCATCGAGATTGGTGTTAAACCTAAATAATTGTTATTTGGTGTTTGCGTTGAGCATAGACATGATTGGATTATGTCTGTGGCAATATGGTTATTCATTTAAGGAGAATAATGGTTACTCTGTTTATTTGAATAATACCTTCAATGGTCTTGCACCTAAAATGAATGGTTTATTGAAATCTCGATCGTAGTGATACAAATTTTCATGCCAAAAGATATAAGATAGTACCACTTACTTGTGGCACTGCCATGTAAGTCATGTTGGTATAAAATGCATGAAGAAGCTCCATGTTGATGGATCTTTAGACTCACTCGTTTTGAAAAGTTTGAGACATGCGAACCATGTCTATTGGTGTATACGCATGAAGAAACTCCATGCAGATGGATCGTTTGGACTCACTTGATTTTGAATCACTTGAGATATGCAAATCATACCACATGGGCAAGATGACTGAAAAGCCTTGGTTTCAGTGAGATGGAACAAGATAGCAACTTGTTGGAAGTAACACAATTTGATGTGTGCAGTCCAATAAGTGTTGAGGTATGCAGTGAATATCGTTATGTTCTTACTTCACAGATGATTCGAGTAGATGTTGAGTATATTTACTTGATGAAACACAAGTCTGAATTATTGAATGGTTCAAGTAATTTCAGAGTGAAGTTTAAGATCTTCGTGACAAGAGGATAAAATGTCTATGATATGATCATAGAGATGAGTATCTGAGTTATGAGCTTTGGCACGCAATTAAGACACTGTGGAAATTGTTTCACAATTAATACCGCCTGGAACACCATAGTGTGATGGTGTGTCCGAACATCATAGTGGCACCCTATTGGATATGGTGCGTACCATGATGTCTCTTATCGAATTACCACTATCGTTCATGGGTTAGGCATTAGAGACAAGCGCACTCACTTTAATAGGGCACCACATAATTCCGTTGAGACGACACCGAACTATGGTTTGGAGAAACCTAAGTTGTGGTTTCTTAAAAGTTTGGGGCTGCGACGCTTATGTGAAAAAGTTTCAGGTTGATAAGCTCGAACCCAAAGCGGATAAAATACATCTTCATAGGACACCCAAAACAGTTGGGTATACCTCCTAATTCAGATCCGAAAGCAATAGGGATTGTTTCTTGAATCGGGTCCTTTCTCGAGGAAAGGTTTGTCTCGAGAATTGAGTGGGAGGATGGTGGAGACTTGATGAGGTTATTGAACCATCACTTCAACTAGGGTGTAGCAGGGCACAGGAAGTTGTTCCCGTGACGCCTACACCAATTGAAGTAGAAGCTTATGATAGTGATCATGAAGTTTCGGATCTAGGCACTACCATACCTCGTAGGGTGACAAGGATGCGTACTACTTCAGAGTGGTACGCAATCCTTTCTTAGAGGTCATGTTGCTAGACAACAATGAACCTACGAGCTATGGAGAAGCGATGGTGGGCCCGGATTCCGATGAATGGCTCGAGGCCATAAAATCCGAGAAAGGATCCATGACTTTGGAAGAACTACTTGATGGTCGTAAGGCTATTGGGTACAGATGGATTTTAGAAGAAGACAGACAATGATGGTAAGAATCACCATTAAGAAAGCTCGACTTGTCGTTAAGATGTTTTCCGACAAGTTAAGGAGTTGACTACGGTGAGGCTTTCTCACTCGTAGCGATGCTAAGAGTCTGTTGGAAATGGATTAGCAGTTACTGCATTATTTATGAAATCTTGCAGGTAGGATGTCAAAACATTGTTTCCTCGACGATATCCTTGAGGAAAGGTTGTATGTGATACAACTAGAAGGTTTTGTCAATCATGAAGAACGCTAACGAATATGCAAAACTCCAGCAATCCTTCTAAGGACTAGAGTAAGCATCTCGGAGTTGGAATGTACACTTTGATGAGATGATCAAAGATTTTGGGTTTATACAAAGTTCATGAGAAACTTGTATTTCCAAAGAAGTGAGTGGGAGCACTATAGAATTTCTGATGAGTATATGTTGTTGACATATTGATGATCAGAAATGATGTAGAATTTTTTGTAAAGCATATAGGGTTATTTGAAACGTGTTTTTCAATGGAAAACCTGGATTAGGCTACTTGAACAATAAGCATCAAGATCTATAAGATAGATCAAAATGCTTAATAATACTTTGAAATGAGCACATACCTTGACATGATCTTGAAGGTGTTCAAGATGGATCAGTCAAAGAAGGAGTTCATGCCTGAGTTGTAAGGTATGAAGTTAAGAGTTAAAGCTCGACCACGGCAGAAGAGAGACAAAGGACGAAGGCCGTCCCCTATGCTTCAGACGTAGGCTCTATAGTATGCTATGCTGTGTACCGCACCGGAAGTGTGCCTTGCCATGAGTCAGTCAAGGGGTACAAGAATGATCCAGGAACGGATCATTGGACAGCGGTCAAAATTATCCTTAGAGGAATAAGGAAATGTTTCTCGAGTATGGAGGTGATAAAGAGTTCGGCGTAAAGGGTTACATCGATGCAAGCTTTAACACCTATCCGAATGACTCTGAGTAGCAAACCGGATACGTATAGTGGAGCAACCATTTGGAATAGCTCCAAGTGGAGCGCGGAAGCAACATTTACAATATGACATAGAGAATTGCGAAGTACATACGGATCTGAATGTTGCAGACCCATTGACTAAAACCTCTCTCACAAGCAAAACATGATCAAACCCCAGAACTCATTGAGACTTAATCACATGGTGATGTGAACTAGTTTAGACACTAGTAAACTCTTTGGATGTTGGTCACATGGCGATGTGACCTATCAGTGTTAATCACATGGCGATGTGAACTAGATTATTGACTCTAGTGCAAGTGGGAGACTGTTGGAAATATGCCCTAGAGGCAATAATAAATTACTTATTATTATATTTCCTTGTTCATGATAATCGTTTATTATCCATGCTATAATTGTATTGACAGGAAACTCAGATACATGTGTGGATACATAGACAACACCATGTCCCTAGTAAGCCTCTAGTTGACTAGCTCATCGATCAATAGATGGTTACGGTTTCCTGGCCATGGACATTGGATGTCATTGATAATGGGATCACATCATTAGGAGAATGATGTGATGGACAAGACCCAAACCTAAGCCTAGCACAAAGATCATGGTTCATATGCTAAAGCTTTTCTAATGTCAAGTATCATTTCCTTAGACCATGAGATTGTGCAACTCCCGGATACCGTAGGAATGCTTTAGGTGTACCAAACGTCACAACGTAACTGGGTGGCTATAAAGGTGCACTACAGGTATCTCCGAAAGTGTCTGTTGGGTTGGCATGAATCGAGACTGGGATTTGTCACTCCCGTTAACGGAGAGGTATCTTTGGGCCCACTCGGTAGGACATCATCATAATGTGCACAATGTGACCAAGGGGTTGATCACGGGATGATGTGTTACGGAACGAGTAAAGAGACTTGCCGGTAACGAGATTGAACAAGGTATCGGGACACCGACGATCGAATCTCGGGCAAGTACAATACCGTTAGACAAAGGGAATTGTATACGGGATTGATTGAGTCCTTGACATCGTGGTTCATCCGATGAGATCATCGTGGAACATGTGGGAGCCAACATGGGTATCCAGATCCCGCTGTTGGTTATTGACCGGAGATCCTCTCGGTCATGTCTGCATGATTCCCGAACCCGTAGGGTCTACACACTTAAGGTTCGATGACGCTAGGGTTATAAAGGAAGTTTGTATGTGGTTACTGAATGTTGTTCAGAGTCCCGGATGAGATCCCGGACGTCACGAGGAGTTCCGGAATGGTCCGGAGGTAAAGAATAATATATAGGAAGTGAGGTTTTGGCCACCGGATGTGTTTCGGGGGTCACCGGTAACGTATCGGGACCACCGGAAGGGTTCCGGGGTCCACCGGGAGGGGCCACCAGCCCCGAAGGCTTGCATGGGCCTAGAGTGGAAAGGGACCAGCCCCAGAGTGGGCTGGTGCGCCTCCCACCCTTGCCCAAGGCGCAGCTAGGAGGGGAGAGGGGAAACCCTAGGCGCAGATGGGCCTATAGGCCCACACTAGGGCGCGCCCCCTCTCTCCCCCTCTTGGCCGCACCCTCCAAGTCCCATCTAGGGCTGCCGCACCCCTTGGGTGGGAACCCTAGATGGGGGCGCAGCCACCTCTCCTCCTCCTATAAATAGTGGGGTTTTTGGGGCTGCTAGGTAGATGAGTTTTACCTCTCCCAGGCGCATCCCTACCTCTCTCCCTTCTCCTCTCCCGCGGTGCTTGGAGAAGCCCTGCTGGATTGCCACGCTCCTCCACCACCACCACGCTGTTGTGATGCTGCTGGACGGAGTCTTCCTCAACCTCTCCATCTCTCCTTGCTGGATCAAGGCGTGGGAGACGTCACCGGGATGTACATGTGTTGAACGCGGAGGTGCCGTCCGTTCGGCACTAGGATCTCCAGTGATTTGGATCACGACGAGTACGACTCCTTCAACCCCGTTCTCTTGAACGCTTCTGCTTAGCAATCTACAAGGGTATGTAGATGCACTCTCCTTCCCCTCGTTGCTGGTTTCTCCATAGATAGATCTTGGTGATACATAGGAAAATTTTGAATTTCTGCTACGTTCCCCAACAGAAACTGACTCGTCGGGTCTACACGGAGTGAATTTAGTTGTGGGTTTGGCCTGGATGTTGCTCCCCGGTGTCCCTCTAGGCGGACCTGACACAACCGGGTGGAGAGGTCCACTAGTCAAAGCCCATCCGTGTGAAGTCAAAGGGCTCGATCTTGTGGTCAACCGCTCCAGGGTTAGGCGGGACGGGGGCCCTAGGGGGTAGCAATGCCACCGGAGCATCGTACCGGGCCCTCATACATGCGGGATGGTGTTGTGGCATGTCCTAAGAGGCGGCACGCGTCTCTGGTGCATGGCCGCCCTAACGTACGGCGCCGCCGCCGGCACCAGGAGGGGGGAAAGGGACGCGTCGGGTGTACACGGAGTGGATGTAGCTGTGGGTTTGGCCCAGATGTTGCTCCCCGGTGTCCCTCTGGGCCGACCTGACACAACCGGGTGGGGAGGTCCACTAGTCAAAGCCCGTCCGTGTGAAGTCAAAGGGCTAGATGTCGTGGTCAACCGCTCTAGGGTTAGGCGGGACGGGGGCCCTGGGGTAGCAATGCCACCGGAGCATCGTACCGGGCCCGCATACTTGCGGGGTGGTGTTGTGGCATGTCCTAAGAGGCGGCACGCATCTCCGGTGCGTGCCCCCCCTCACAGATGGCGCCGCCGCCGGCACCTGGAGGGGGGAAACGGACGCGTCGGGTCTACACGGAGTAGATGTAGATGTGGGTTTGGCCCGAATGTTGCTCCCCGGTGTCCCTCTGGGCCGACCTGACACAACCGGGTCGAGAGGTCCACTGGTCAAAGCACGTCCGTGTGAAGTCAAAGGGCTAGATCTCGTGGTCAACCGCTCCAGGGTTAGGCGGGACGGGGGCCCTGGGGTAGCAATGCCACCGGAGCGTTGTACCGGGCCCTCATACATGTGGGGCGGTGTTGTGGCATGTCCGAAGAGGCGGCACACGTCTTCGATGCGTGGCCCCCTCACGAACGGTGCCGCCGCCAGCCGACACCTGGAATGGGGGACAGCCGCATCGGGTCTATATGAAGGGGATTTTGCTCCAAGTGTTTATATATATTGGATGACCTACCACAACCGGGTGGTGTTATGGCATGTCCGAAGAGGAGGCACGCTTCTGCGGGGTGTGGCCCCGTCATGGACGGCGCCGCCGCCGGCTCCTGGAGGGAGGAAACTGACGCGTCGGGTCTACACGGAGTGGATGTATCTATGGGTTTGGCCCGGATGTTGCTCCTAGGTGTCCCTATGGGCGTACCTGACACAACCGGGTGGAGAGGTACACTGGTCAAAGCCCGTCCGTGTGAAGTCAAAGGGCTAGATCTCGTGGTCAACCACTCCAGGGTTAGTCGGGACGGGGGCCCTGGGGGTAGCAATGCCACCAGAGCATCGTACCGGGCCCTCATACACACGGGGTGGTGTTGTGGCATGTCCGAAGAGGCGGCACGCGTCTCCGGTGCATGGCCCCCCTCACCGACGGCGCCGCCGCCGGCACCTGGAGGAGGGAAACTGACGCGTCGGGTCTACACGGAGTGGATTTAGCTGTGGGTCTGGCCCGGATGTTGCTCCCGGGTGTCCCTCTCCGCCGACCTGACACAACCGGGTGGAGAGGTCCACTGGTCAAAGCCCGTCCGTGTGAAGTCGAAGGGCTAGATCTCGTGGTCAATCGCTCCAGGGTTAGGCGGGACGGGGGTCCTGGGGGTAGAAATGCTGCCGGAGCTTCGTACCGGGCCCTCATACATGCGGGGTGGTGTTGTGGCATGTCCTAAGAGGCGGCACACATCTCCGGTGCGTGGCCCTACTCACGGACGGCGCCGCCGCCGGCACCTGGAGGGGGGAAATTGACGCGTCGGGTCTACACAGAGTGGAGTTAGCTGTGGGTTTGGCCCGGATGTTGCTCCCCGGTGTCCCTCTCGGCCGACCTGACACAACCGGGTGGAGAGGTCCACTGGTCAAAGCCCGTCCGTGTGAAGTCAAAGGGCTAGATCTCGTGGTCCACCGCTCCAGGGTTAGGCGGGACGGGGGCCCTGGGGTTAGCAATGCCACCGGAGCGTCGTACCGGGCCCTCATACATGCGGGGTGGTGTTGTGGCATGTCCTAAGAGGCGGCACACATCTCCGGTGTGTGGCCCGCCTCACAGACGGCGCCGCCGCCGGCACTTGGAGGGGGGAAATTGACGCGTCGGGTCTACACGGAGTGGATTTAGCTGTGGGTCTGGCCCGGATGTTGCTCCCCGGTGTCCCTCTAGGCGGACCTGACACAACCGGGTGGAGATATCCACTGGTCAAAGCCCGTCCGTGTGAAGTCAAAGGGCTAGATCTCGTGGTCAACCGCTCCTGGGTCAGTCGGGACGGGGGCCCTGGGGGTAGCAATGCCACCGGAGCATCGTATCTGACCCTCATACATGCGGGGCGGTGTTGTGGCATGTCCGAAGAGGCGGCACGCGTCTCCGGTGCGTGGCCTCCCTCATGGACGACGCCGCTGCCGGTACTAGGA
Organism: Triticum aestivum; assembly: GCF_018294505.1. Taxonomy (NCBI): domain Eukaryota; kingdom Viridiplantae; phylum Streptophyta; class Magnoliopsida; order Poales; family Poaceae; genus Triticum; species Triticum aestivum. Next base: position 63,562,619 of record NC_057798.1, read on the forward strand.
GGGGGGAAACTGACGCGTCGGGTCTACACGGAGTGGATGTATCTATGGGTTTGGCCCGGATGTTTTTCCCGGGTGTCCCTATTGGCGGACCTGACACAACTGGGTGGAGAGGTCCACTGGTCAAAGCCCGTCCATGTGAAGTCAAAGGGCTAGATCTCGTGGTCAACCGCTCCAGGGTTAGTCGGGACGGGGGGCCTGGGGGGTAGCAATGCCACCGGAGCATCGTATCGGGCCCTCATACATGCGGGGTGGTGTTGTGGCATGTCCAATAAGAGGTGGCACACGTCTCCGGTGCGTGGCCCCCCTCACGGACGGCGCCGCCGCCGGCACCGGGAGGGGGGAAACTGACTCGTCGGGTCTACACGGAGTGGATTTAGCTGTGGGTTTGGCCCGGATGTTGCTCCCTGGTGTCCCTCTGGGCGGACCTGACACAACCGGGTGGAGAGGTTCACTGGTCAAAGCCCATCCGTGTGAAGTCAAAGGGCTAGATCTCGTGGTCAACCGCTCCAGGGTTAGGCTGGACGGGGGCCCTAGGGGGTAGCAATGCCACCAGAGCATCATACCGGGCCCTCATACATGCGGAATGGTGTTTTGGCATGTCCTAAGAGGCGGCACACGTCTCTGGTGCGTGGCCGCCCTAACGTACGGCGCCACCGCCGGCACCGGGAGGGGGGAAAGGGATGCGTCGGGTCTACACGGAGTGGATGTAGCTGTGGGTTTGGCCCGGATGTTGATCCCCGGTGTCCCTCTGGGCCGACCTGACACAACCGGGTGGAGAGGTCCACTGGTCAAAGCCCGTCCGTGTGAAGTCAAAGGGCTAGATCTCGTGGTCAACTGCTCTAGGGGTAGGCGGGACGGGGGCCCTGGGGGTAGCAATGCCACCGGAGCGTCGTACCGGGCCCTCATACATGCGGGGTGGTGTTGTGGCATGTCCTAAGAGGCGGCACGCGTCTCCGGTCGTGGCCCCCCTCACGGATGGCGCCGCCGCCGGTACCTGGAGGGGGGAAACGGACGCGTCGAGTCTACACGGAGTAGATGTAGCTGTGGGTTTGGCCCGGATGTTGCTCCCTGGTGTCCCTCTGGGCTGACCTGACACAACCGAGTAGAGAGGTCCAATGGTCAAAGCCCATCCGTGTGAAGTCAAAGGGCTAGATCTCGTGGTCAACCGCCCCAGGGTTAGGCGGGACGGGGGCCCTGGGGGTAGCAATGCCACCGGAGCATTGTACCGGGCCCTCATAAATGCGGGGCGGTGTTGTGGCATGTCCGAAGAGGCGGCACACGTCTTCAGTGCATGGTCCCCTCGCGGACGGCGCCGCCGCCGGCACTGGGAGGGGGGAAACGGACGCGTCGGGTCTACACGGAGTGGATTTAGCTGTGGGTTTGTCCCGGATGTAGCTTCCCGGTGTCCCTCTGGGCCGACCTAACACAACCGGGTGGAAAGGTCCAATGGTCAAAGCCCGTCTGTGTGAAGTCAAAGGGCTAGATCTCGTGGTCAACTGCTCCAGGGTTAGGTGGGACGGGGGCCCTGGGGGTAGCAATGCCACCGGAATGTTGTACCGGGCCCTCATACATGCGGGGTGGTGTTGTGGCATGTCCTAAAAGGCGGCACGCGTCTCCGGTGCATGGCCCCCCCTCACGGACGGCGCCGCCGCCGACACCTGGAGGGGGGAAACAGACGCGTCGGGTCCACCCGGAGTGGATGTAGCTGTGGGTTTGGCCCGGATGTTGCTCCCGGTGTCCCTTTGGGCCGACCTGACACAACCGGGTGGAGAGGTCCACTGGTCAAAGACCGTCCGTGTGATGTCAAAGGGCTAGATCTCATGGTCAACCGCTTCAGGGTTAGGCGGGACGGGGCCCTAGGGGGTAGCAATGCCACCGGAGCATCATACCGGGCCCTCATACATGCGGGGTGGTGTTGTGGCATGTCCTAAGAGGCGGCACGCGTCTCCGATGCGTGGCCCCCCTCACGGACGGTGCTGCCACCGGCACCTGGAGGGGGGAAACGGTCGCGTCTAGTCTACACGAAGTGGATGTAGCTGTGGGTTTGGCCCGGATGTTGCTCCCCGGTGTCCCTCTGGGCCAACCTGACACAACCGGGTGGAGAGGTCCACTGGTCAAAGACCGTCCGTGTGAAGTCAAAGGGCTAGATCTCTGTAGGAAATATGCCCTAGAGGCGATAATAAAGTTATTATTTATTTCCTCATATCATGATAAATGTTTATTATTCATGCTAGAATTGTATTAACCGGAAACATGATACATGTGTGAATACATAGACAAACATATAGTCACTAGTATGCCTCTACTTGACTAGTTCATTAATCAAAGATGGTTATGTTTCCTAACCATAGACATGTGTTGTCATTTGATTAATGGGATCACATCATTAGGAGAATGATGTGATTGACATGACCCATTCCGTTAGCCTAGCACTTGATCGTTTAGTATATTGCTATTGCTTTCTTCATGACTTATACATGTTCCTGTAACTATGAGATCATGAAACTCCCGTTTACCGGAGGAACACTTTGGGTGCTACCAAACGTCACAACGTAACTGGGTGATTATAAAGGAGTACTATAGGTGTCTCCAAAGGTACATGTTGGGTTGGCGTATTTCGAGATTAAGTTTTGTCACTCTGATTGTCGGAGAGGTATCTCTGGGCCCTCTCGGTAATGCACATCACAATAAGCCTTGCAAGCAATGTAGCTAATGAGTTAGTTACGGAATGATGCATTACGTAACGAGTAAAGATACTTGCCAGTAACGAGATTGAACTAGGTATTGGATACCGACGATCGAATCTCAGGCAAGTAACATACCGATGACAAAGGGAACAACGTATGTTGTTATGCGGTTTGACCGATAAAGATCTTCACAGAATATGTAGGCGCCAATATGAGCATCCAGGTTCCGCTATTGGTTATTGATCGAGAATAGTTCTAGGTCATGTCTACATAGTTGTCGAACCCGTAGGGTCCGCACGCTTAATGTTACGATGACAGTTTTATTATGAGTTTATAAGTTTTGATGTACCGAAGGTTGTTCGGAGTCCCGGATGTGATCACGAACATGACGAGGAGTCTCGAAATGGTCGAGACATAAAGATTGATATATTGGAAGCCTATGTTTGGACATCGGAAGTGTTTTGGGTGAAATCGGCATTTTACCGGAGTACCGGGAGGTTACCGGAACCCCCCGGTGACCTAATGGGCCTTATTGGGCCTAGTGGAGGAAGAGGAGAGGAGGCCTAGGGGCAGCCGCGCGCCCCTCCCCCGCCAAGTCGGAATAGGAGAAGGAGGGGGGGCGGCGCCCCCCCCCCCCTTTCCTTTCCCCTCTCTCCTCCTTCCCCCCAAGTCCTAGTCCAACTAGGGAAAGGGGGGGAGTCCTACTCCCGGTGGGAGTAGGACTCCTCTGGCGCGCCTCCTCCTAGGGCCGGCCGCACCCCCTTGCTCCTTTATATACGGGGGTAGGGGGGCACCCTAGGACACACAAGTTGATCTACGTGATCGTTCCTTAGCCGTGTGCGGTGCCCCCCTCCACCATATTCCACCTCGGTCATATCGTCGCGGAGTTTAGGCGAAGCCCTGCGCCGATAGAACATCATCATCGTCAGCACGCCATCGTGCTGACGGAACTCATCCCCGACAGTTTGCTGGATCGGAGTCCGGGGATCGTCATCGAGCTGAACGTGTGCTGAACTCGGAGGTGCCGTACGTTCGATACTTGGATCGGTCAGATCGTGAAGATGTACGACTACAGCAACCGCGTTGTCATAACGCTTCCGCTTACGGTCTACGAGGGTACGTGGACATTATTCTCCCCTCTCGTTGCAATGCATCACCATGATCTTGCGTGTGCGTAGGATTTTTTTTTAAATTACTACGTTCCCCAACAGTGGCATCCGAGCCAGGTTTTATGCGTAGATGTCATATGCACGAGTAGAACACAAGTGAGTTGTGGGCGATACAAGTCATATTGCTTACCAGCATGTCATACTTTGGCTCAGCGGTATTCTGAGACGAAGCGGCTCGGACCGACATTACGCGTACGCTTATGCGAGACTGGTTTCACCGTTACGAGCACTCGTGATTAAAGGTGACTGGCGGGTGTCTGTCTCTCTCACTTTAGCTGAACCGAGTGTGGCTACGCCCGGTCCTTGCGAAGGTTAAAACAACATTAACTTGATGAACTATCGTTGTGGTTTTGATGCTTAGGTAAGAACGGTTCTTGCTAAGCCCGTAGCAGCCACGTAAAATTTGCAACAACAAAGTAGAGGACGTCTAACTTGTTTTTGCAGGGCATGTTGTGATGTGATATGTTCAAGACGTGATGCTATATTTTATTGTATGAGATGATCATGTTTTGTAACCGAGTTATCGGCAACTGGCAGGAGCCATATGGTTGTCGCTTTATTGTATGAAATGCAAACGCCCTGTAATTGCTTTACTTTATCACTAAGCGGTAGCGATAGTCGTAGAAGCAATAGATGGCGTAACGACAATGATGCTACAATGGAGATCAAGGTGTGGCGCCGGTGATGATGGTGATCACGACGGGGCTTCGAAGATGGAGATCACAAGTACAAGATGATGATGGCCATATCATATCACTTATATTGATTGCATGTGATGTTTATCCTTTATGCATCTTATCTTGCTTTGATTGACGGTAGCATTTTAAGATGATCTCTCACTAAATTATCAAGAAGTGTTCTCCCTGAGTATGCACCGTTGCAAAAGTTCTTTGTGCTGAGACACCACGTGATGATCGGGTGTGATAGGCTCTACGTTCAAATACAACGGGTGCAAAACAGTTGCACACGCGGAATACTCAGGTTAAACTTGACGAGCCTAGCATATAACAGATATGGCCTCGGAACACGGAGACCGAAGGTCGAGCGTGAATCATATAGTAGATATGATCAACATATTGATGTTCACTGTTGAAACTACTCCATCTTACGTGACGATCGGACATGGTGTAGTTGATATGGATCACGTAATCACTTAGAGGATTAGAGGGATGTCTATCTAAGTGGGAGTTCTCAAGTAATATGATTAATTGAACTTAAATTTATCATGAACTTAGTACCTGATAGTATTATGCTTGTCTATGTTTGTTGTAGATAGATGGCTCGTGCTGTTGTTCCGTTGAATTTTAATGCGTTCCTTGAGAAAGCAAAGTTGAAAGATGATGGCAGCAATTACACGAACTGGGTCCGTAACCTGAGGATTATCCTCATTGCTGCACAGAAGAATTACGTCCTGGAAGCACCGCTGGGTGCCAGGCCTGCTGCTGATGCAACTGACGACGTTAAGAACGTCTGGCAGAGCAAAGCTGATGACTACTCAATAGTTCAGTGTGCCATGCTTTATGGCTTAGAACCGGGTCTTCAATGACGTTTTGAACGTCATGGAGCATATGAGATGTTCCAGGAGTTGAAGTTAATATTTCAAGCAAATGCCCGGATTGAGAGATATGAAGTCTCCAATAAGTTCTATAGCTGCAAGATGGAGGAGAATAGTTCTGTCAGTGCACACATACTCAAAATGTCTGGGTATAATAATCACTTGATTCAACTGAGAGTTAATCTTCCTGATGATAGTGTCATCGACAGAATTCTTCAATCACTGTGACCAAGCTACAAGAGCTTCGCGATGAACTATAATATGCAAGGGATGGACAAGACTATTCCCGAGCTCTTCGCAATGCTAAAAGCCGCGGAGGTAAAAATCAAGAAGGAGCATCAAGTGTTGATGGTTAACAAGACCACCAGTTTCAAGAAAAAGGGCAAAGGGAAGAAGAAGGGGAACTTCAAGAAGAACAGCAAACAAGTTGTTGCTCAAGAGAAGAAACCCAAGTCTGGACCTAAGCCTGAGACTGAGTGCTTCTACAGCAAGCAGACTGGACACTGGAAGCGGAACTGCCCCAAGTATTTGGCGGATAAGAAGGATGGCAAAGTGAACAAAGGTATATGTGATGTACATGTTATTGATGTGTACCTTTCTAATGCTCGCAGTAGTACCTGGGTATTTAGATACTAGTTCTGTTGCTAATATTTGCAACTCGAAACAGGGACTACAGATTAAGCGAAGATTGGCTAAGGACGAGGTGACGATGCGCGTGGGAAATGGTTCCAAAGTCGATGTGATCGCAGTCGGCACGCTACCTCTACATCTACCATCGGGATTAGTTTTAGACCTAAATAATTGTTATTTGGTGCCAGCATTGAGCATGAACATTATATCTGGATCTTGTTTGATGCGAGACAGTTATTCATTTAAGTCAGAGAATAATGGTTGTTCTATTTATATGAGTAATATCTTTTATGGTCATGCACCCTTGAAGAGTGGTCTATTTTTATTGAATCTCGATAGTAGTGATACACATATTCATAGTGTTGAAACCAAAAGATGCAGAGTTGATAATGATAGTGCAACTTATTTGTGGCACTGCCGTTTAGGTCATATCGGTGTAAAGCGCATGAAGAAACTCCATATTGATGGGCTTTTGGAATCACTTGATTATGAATCACTTGGTACTTGCGAACCGTGCCTCATGGGCAAGATGACTAAAACACCATTCTCCGGAACTATGGAGCGAGCAACTAATTTGTTGGAAATCATACATACTGATGTTTGTGGTCCAATGAATGTTGAGGCTCGCGGCGGGTATCGTTATTTTCTCACATTCACAGATGATTTGAGCAGATATGGGTATATCTACTTAATGAAACACAAGTCTGAAACATTTGAAAAGTTCAAAGAATTTCAGAGTGAAGTGGAAAATCATCGTAACAAGAAAATAAAATTTCTACGATCTGATCGTGGAGGAGAATATTTGAGTTACGAGTTTGGTTTACATTTGAAACAATGCGGAATAGTTTCGCAACTCACGCCACCCGGAACACCACAACGAAATGGTGTGTCCGAACGTCGTAATCGTACTTTACTAGATATGGTGTGATCTATGATGTCTCTTACTGATTTACCGCTATCGTTTTGGGGTTATGCTTTAGAGACGGCCGCATTCACGTTAAATAGGGCACCATCAAAATCCGTTGAGACGACGCCTCATGAACTGTGGTTTGGCAAGAAACCAAAGTTGTCGTTTCTTAAAGTTTGGGGCTGCGATGCTTATGTGAAGAAACTTCAACCAGATAAGCTCGAACCCAAAATCGGAGAAATGTGTCTTCATAGGATACCCAAAAGAGACTGTTGGGTACACCTTCTATCACATATCTGAAGGCAAGATTTTCGTTGCAAAATTCGGATCCTTTCTAGAGAAGGAGTTTCTCTCGAAAGAAGTGAGTGGGAGGAAAGTAGAACTTGATGAGGTAACTGTACCTGGTCCCTTATTGGAAAGTAGTTCATAACAAGAACCGGTTCCTGTGACAACTACACCAATCAGTGAGGAAGCTAATGATATTGATCATGAAACTTCAGATCAAGTTTCTACTGAACCTCGTAGGTCTACCAGAGTAAGATTCGCACCAGAGTTGTATGGTAATCCTATTCTGGAAGTCATGTTACTTGACCATGATGAACCTACGGACTATGAGGAAGCGATGATGAGCCCAGATTCCGCAAAATGGCTAGAGGCCATGAAATCTGAGATGGGATCCATGTATGAGAACAAAGTATGGACTTTGGTTAACTTGCCCGATGATCGGCAAGCCATTGAGAATAAATGGATTTTTAAGAAGAAGACTGACGCTGATGGTAATGTAACTGTCTATAAAGCTCGACTTGTTGCAAAAGGTTTTCGACAAGTTCAAGGGGTTGACTACGATGAGACTTTCTCACCCGTAGTGATGCTTAAGTCTGTCCGAATCATGTTAGCAATTGCTGCATTTTATGATTATGAAATTTGGCAAATGGATGTCAAAACTGCATTCTTGAATGGATTTATGGAAGAAGAGTTGTATATGATGCAGCTAGAAGGTTTTGTTGATCCAAAAGGTGCTAACAAAGTGTGCAAGATCCAGCGATCCATTTATGGACTGGTGCAAGCATCTCGGAGTTGGAATAAACGCTTTGATAGTGTGATCAAAGCATATGGTTTTATACAGACTTTTGGAGAAGCCTGTATTTACAAGAAAGTGAGTGGGAGCTCTGTAGCATTTCTGATATTATATGTAGATGACATATTATTAATTGGAAATGATATAGAATTTCTGGATAGCATAAAGGGATACTTGAATAAAAGTTTTTCTATGAAAGACCTCGGTGAAGCTGCTTATATATTGGACATCAAGATTTATAGAGATAGACCAAGACGCTTAATTGGACTTTCACAAAGCACATACCTTGATAAAGTTTTGAAAAAGTTCAAAATGGATCAGGCAAAGAAAGGGTTCTGGCCCATACTACAAGGTGTGAAGTTGAGTCAAACTCAATGCCCGACCACAGCAGAAGATAGAGAGAAAATGAAAGATGTTCCCTATGCTTCAGCCATAGGCTCTATCATGTATGCAATGTTGTGTACCAGACCTAACGTGTGCTTAGCAATAAGCTTGGCAGGAAGGTACCAAAGTAATCCAGGAGTGGATCACTGGACAGCGGTCAAGAACATCCTGAAATACCTGAAAAGGACTAAGGATATGTTTCTCGTATATGGAGGTGACAAAGAGCTAGTCGTAAATGGCTACGTCGATGCAAGCTTTGACACTGATCCGGACGATTCTAAATCGCAAACCGGATACGTGTTTTTATTAAACGGTGGAGCTGTTAGTTCGTGCAGTTCTAAACAAAGCGTCGTGGTGGGATCTACATGTGAAGCAGAGTACATAGCTGCTTCGGAAGCAGCAAATGAAGGAGTCTGGATGAAGGAGTTCATTTCCGATCTAGGTGTCATACCTAGTGCATCGGGACCAATGGAGATCTTCTGTGACAATACTGGTGCAATTGCCTTGGCAAAGGAATCCAGATTTCACAAGAAGACCAAGCACATCAAGAGACGCTTCAATTCCATCCGGGACCAAATCCAGGTGGGAGACATAGAGATTTTCAAGATACATACGGATCTGAATGTTGCAGACCCATTGACTAAGCCTCTTCCACGAGCAAAACATGATCAGCACCAAGACTCCATGGGTGTTAGAATCATTACTGTGTAATCTAGATTATTGACTCTGGTGCAAGTGGGAGACCGAAGGAAATATGCCCTAGAGGCAATAATAAAGTTATTATTTATTTCCTCATATCATGATAAATGTTTATTATTCATGCTAGAATTGTATTAACCGGAAACATGATACATGTGTGAATACATAGACAAACATATAGTCACTAGTATGCCTCTACTTGACTAGCTCCTTAATTAAAGATGGTTATGTTTCCTAACCATAGACATGTGTTGTCATTTGATTAATGGGATCACATCATTAGGAGAATGATGTGATTTACATGACCCACTCTGTTAGCCTAGCACTTGATCGTTTAGTATATTGCTATTGCTTTATTCATGACTTATACATGTTCCTGTAACTATGAGATTATGCAACTCCCATTTACCGGAGGAACACTTTGGGTGCTACCAAACGTCACAACATAACTGGGTGATTACAAAGGAGTACTACATGTGTCTCCAAAGGTACATGTTGGGTTGGCGTATTTCGAGATTAGGTTTTGTCACTCCGATTGTCAGAGAGGTATCTCTGGGACCTCTCAATAATGCACATCACTAGAAGCCTCGCAAGCAATGTAGCTAATGAGTTAGTTATGGAATGATGCATTACGTAACGAGTAAAGAGACTTGCCAGTAACGAGATTGAACTAGGTATTGGATACCGACGATCGAATCTCGGGCAACATACCAATGACAAAGGGAACAACGTATGTTGTTATGCGGTTTGACCGATAAAGATCTTCGCAGAATATGTAGGAGCCAATATGAGCATCCAAGTTCTGCTATTGGTTATTGACGGAGAATAGTTCTAGGTCATGTCTACATAGTTCTCGAACCCGGAGGGTCCGCACGCTTAACGTTATGATGACAGTTTTATTATGAGTTTATAAGTTTTGATGTACCGAAGGTTGTTCGGAGTCCCGGATGTGATCAAGGACATGACGAGGAGTCTCGAAATGGTCGAGACATAAAGATTGATATATTGGAAGCCTATGTTTGGACATCGGAAGTGTTCCGGGTGAAATCGGCATTTTACCGGAGTACCGGGAGGTTACCATTAAAGAAAATGCATGGTACATTTTAAATAATGTTAATGCATGTCAAAAATATGTATACCATGTATTATTTTAATATAATTATATACCATGTATCATTCAAAAAAATTCATGAACGTGTAATTGAAAATATTTAGTATGTACGTACAAATATTTTATATGTATACGAAACTTTTCAATGCGTATGAAAATAATATAAACTAAAAATATATTTGAAGACAGTTAATAATATTTTTTGAAAAATGTTAAACATGTATAAAAGTTGTTGCTAAAAAAAATTATATGTCGACAGCGCCATGTGGCGCCTTCCCTTATGCCGATGGCTTAGCCCTCGGCGTATATCGCCTTATCCATGGCCGGGCCGGGGCGCCCCGGCCGTCCACTCGTTCTCCTCCTCTCTCCCGACCCCCCCGCCTCCCAACCCTCATCGCCGCCGCCGTGCGCCTCCACCCGCCCACACCGCCGCCTCCTGCACACCCGCGCCGGTGCCGCCGCCGAACCCCGCACCGCCTCGCCTCCACCCCGGCCCAGCCCCGCCCCTGCCTCTCCAACCCCCCGCCGCCTCGACCCC